>NC_025994.2:101471226-101681226 GCF_000442705.2 Elaeis guineensis
CAAGTGAACCATGTCTATTTCAAAGTAGAAAATTTATAATTTCAGTTGGGCTGGGCTTCATTATCTAAACCTCAGTTTGGCGCACTTAATGGACGAGCTTATTTTCCAAGCCCAACATGCCCTTTCATAACTTCAAGCTTGACCAAGCTGAATGGGCCGTTTGGCCTGTGTATAGATCCAATCAAGAGTAGCTAATTTCTTACCATTTACTTAGAAAAATTCTTTCTGCACCGCCCACGGTGATTGATCGACGCACGGGTCTAAAGAGAAAAAAAATTGGAATGAAGAGCTCAAAAATTGTAAGTATACCTATGACCCTTTCTTGTAAACTAGAAAAAGATGAGCATGATAAAAATGTTGATTCAAAGCTCTATAAAGATATGATAGGCTCTTTATTTTATCTGACTGCAAGTAGACCTGATATAATATTCAGTATATGCATATATGCTAGATATCAATCAAATCTAGTCTTCTTTAAGAATGACTCTTTACTTCTCATGCTGATTTGAGGTGGGCGGCAATTATATTTTTGTGTGGCTTTTGGTGAACGAGGAGGAATCCTTCTCCACTTGAAACTGATCCAAATTAGATAAGGATCCAATCTAAATTGCCCCAATCTTATTAGGTCAAAGTCACTTTTATCTTATGCATCGTCCACGGTGATTGATCGACGCACGAGCCGGAAGAGAAAAAAAAAAAAAAAAATTTCTCAGGCCGATGCTCAAACCCGCATGCTGACCAGCCAAACCCTCACATCTTTGACTAAGAGGCAAGGAATCATACCATCTAAAGAAGCATCGCTTTGATTACTTAATGTCTTTTTTGGGGGAGACAAGGAGGAAGTCCCCCCTGAGAATAGCATTAGATATTTAAAAAAGTTACAGAGGTAAAAGTAATTGAAAGAGAGACAAAGCGTTAAAAGTTCGTAGAAGCCAAAGACAAAACAACGTGCATGAAGGGGTTTTATCAAGGTGGTCCCAGAGAAAAATACACCTAGGGAAAGAGAACAGCAATGGGTGTTAATTCCCCTCGTGCGCTGAAGAAGGAAGAAGATCAAAATTTTCCTCCGCCCAAATCCAGGATATGGCACGATGACGGCTAAGAGTTCCATCAGATAAGGTATGTGCTTCGTATTGCAGGTGGAAGCCCCATCATTCGTATTGCAAATAATATCTCTATCAAGCTCTATTTTTGCAGGCGTCTAAATGTTTACAGAGTTCTATAGTTGCCTCTGAGCGGCTATGACATTGCTATTGTCAGCTCTCTATAGCCAACTAGCTGTTGCATGTCAAAATAATTTGTTTAGCCAACTCCGTCGTCACTTTAGCTTGAAACTCGAACTTCCACATGTTGCGCTCTCTCCTATTACTTAATATTAATGGGAGTTATGGTTGGCTACAAAAAAATTGCTTCCAACAATTATTTAAAAAAAAAAATCAAATTTTCTCGTGTTGAAGAAAGTAACAAATTTAAAAAAAAATAAGATTAGTTTTTTCAAAAAATTATCCTTCATGAATCGAATCAGTTGTTACAATCTATCCCACTAGCCATTTGACTGGCTGGCAACACCTCAGCCTATTGACAATTGGAGGGTCATTATTTATGTTATGATTTAGTATTACTGCAAACTGAGCTTAAGCTCTTTTATTTTTAAATTATATTTGATAAAATTTTTGAAGTGCTAAAAAATATTTTTTATTTAATTTTTTTAAATTTAATTTTTATATTTATTTTTCTTAATAATGCACTACTGTTGGCATGTTTATCATGCCATCCAAGATTAGATTTTTTTTTTTTTTGATTTTCTTTAGTTCATATTATCACGCATTGCAAGTATGATTTAGAATAGTTCTCTGATTTTCAAATTTTTTTCTAATAAAATTGTAACGGCCCAGTTACTTGAGCCTGTAAACCTTTGGCAGCCCAACAAAAAAAAAAAAAAAATTATAGAAGAAGGAAGACTCCTAATCGGAGTCTTCTTCCTTCCCATTTCCGATGAAATCGGACTCGAAGAGTCCGGCTAGGGTAGGTAACCTTCACTATAAAGACCCCCTTCCTCCCTTAGGATCTTTCAACAAAAAAATTTCAAAGAAATTTGAGGGATTTGTGGGATTTTCTCAAAGGAAGCACCGTGAGCGTTGATCGGAAGAGAAGGGCCGTCGGAGCTGTCTTTGGCCGTCGGAACAAGGTATGTTCCTTCTCCCTTCTTTTTGAATCGATTCTCCAGCCATCGGTGTGCTTGGAAGCCGGCGAGATGCCGGTTCGGGCTCAAACAGAGACACCCCTGTTTGCGTTGATTTTCTCCTTCCATTGCCAGCAGCAAGGAGGGGTGGGGCTGCCACAGGGACGGTGGCCTCATCGTCGTTGAGGTTGCCGAGGAGGGTGGCCGGAGATGGCCTACCTGACCGGATGAGGGGGGAGGTGCTCGGGAAGAGCTCGGGTCCCCTGTTTTTGATCATGGGGAAGAGAAGAAGAAGCCTCTTCTCTCTTCTCTAAATAAAAATTAAATTATATATATATAATAAATAAATAAAAATAAATAAATAAATAAATAGGGGGGACATAGGTAAGAGTTTCGATAAACCTCAATATATAATTTTTTTTAGAAAATTAATTTACTTAAATTAATTTATTTGATAGGAGAACAGTCCAACGACCATGGGGACAATGAGTAGGATTTTGATTTTCAGACTATAAGGCTGTGAATTTGATTTCTCATTAATCGAGATAAGAATTCTGTACATGATCATCACTATATATATGTTATTTATTTATTAGTCTTATATGTTGAATTTGCAATATTAAATTTATAATCGATGAGTTTTCTATGCTCGAGACATTGATATATGGTTTATATGAATTTTTTTTAAATATGAGTATGTTATAAAAAAATTTTTATAATTGATGGTATGAGTCTTATGGATATGACATATCAATTTCATCATTCTGTAATTTAAAATAATTTGATAAAATCAAGAATTAAATGAAAAGGATATGGTTTGGACTAGCCTCGACATATGGATCAGCCTGTCAGAAGCTCATGCCTGGGACAGCCCGCCAGGAGCTTATGCCTGGGACAGCCTCCCACGGACTTTCGTACGTGGGACAGTCAGCCAGGAGCTCATCCTGGGACAGCCTTGAAAGGCTTATATGAAAGAAAAATTGGATTAGAAAGAGATTGAGGTATGGTCTGGGTCAGTCCAAAGCCAAAAAGGGATAAAAGATTGACAAACCGAAAATGTGAAAAGATGCAACATATAATATGTAATTCAACAATGAATGAAGACTTCACTTGATGATATATGATGATCCATATTATTAAATACATATTTATGATAATATTTCAGTTATTATATACATATGAGTCTTCATAAATTGTATTGATTTTAGAAATATTATTTTTATCTACTGGCTTGATGTACATGTGCAGTGATTCTTACTGAGCTGGAGAAGCTCATATTTCTTTCTTATTTTTTTTCAGACTCACAGGATGCTTAGTTTGGATGGTTTGGACGAGAGCAAATGAGAACTGAAGCTTTTAGTAATTCAGTTAGCTTAAATTCTCTGATACCAATGAACATTTGAATAATTGTATTGAACAAGTTTACATTTGATTTGAAGTTGTGACTCGGTTGATTGATTTGGTATTTACTTGGTTATTTAAAATTTTGAAGTGTTAAATTATTAGGCCTTACATGATCCTCAGGGCGCTGCTCTAGGGTTTGTGTGGTCGTGTCATGTGCCCAACTCAGGTGCTGGGTTTGGGTCGTGACAGAGTGGTATTAGAGCCTAGGTTTAGGAATCCTAAGGTTCATTTCAGAGAAAGAATATATGGATAGATTTTTAGATGAAAATTGACTAATATGAGATATTTTTCTTAAATTCCTGACTAAAGTGAAACTGTGTAGGTTGTCATGGCATGAGGGACTGACCGTGGGCGAAATCGGAGACCTACTCGATTTGCGGATGGCTCTAATGCTTGGGAGCCAGCTATGCAACAAGAAAATGCTCCACCCTTATCGGATGATGATGCACCACAACAAGAACATCCTACTGAGCCTGTAGAGGTCACTCCTGCGAAAGAAACTCCAGGAGAACCTGAAATTCAATTTGGGGAACAAGTTACTGCAGCTCAGTTAATGCAAGTACTGGTTCAACAACAAGTGACTGCAAGGGAAGATATGAGAAGAATATTAGAGGTGCAGCAAGGACAACAACAGCAGATCATACAACAAATATTTCAAGAGCGACAATTCCAGCAGCAACAAAGAGCTGAAAATCAGTATGAACGTCAAATCAATTTATTAGATTTAAAAAAGTATGCACTACCGGCATTCTCAGGGACCTCAGATCCTATGGAAGCTGAAAGCTGGCTAAAAGCAATAGAGAAAATTTTCCATGCTTTGAGATGTCCTGCTGAAGATAAGGTCACTTTTGCCACTTTTATGTTACAAGGTGAGGCAGCCGATTAGTGGGAGATGAAAATTGAAAAGTTGGAGCCAAATGATGTACCTTTTACATTGGAAGAATTTAGAAAGGTCTTCTATGAGAAGTATTTTCTCCAAAGTATCCAACTCCAGAAATTTCGAGAGTTCGATCGACTGGTTCAGGGCCACATGACAGTTGCTCAATATGCAGTCAAATTTGAAGAATTATCGAGATATGCCCCTGCATTGATAGCTGAGGAAAATGTTCGAGCCAAAAAATTTGAGAATGGATTAAGGGAGAGAATCCAACAACTAGTGACTGTTTTTGAGCTGCCCACTTATAAGGAAGTTGTAAGCAAATGCTTAATAATAAGAAAGGACTCAATGATGCTCAAGAAGCAAGAGAGAAAAGTATGAAGAAAAGAGGTTGAGCAATTGATTCTCAAGGTCAAAATATCAAAGCCTTCAAATCAAAGACCCCAAAACCAAGTCAGACTGCCATTGAAAGTACAGTTCAATCTCAGGGGAGCATTATATGTTATAGATGTGGAGGATCCCATCTTAAACGAGATTGCACATGACCTGGGGGATAATGTTACAAATGTGGACGAGATGGCCACAAAGCAGTTGTATGCCACAGTGGAGGAGAATCACAGAGACAGTAGATGCCTCAAAATTATCAGAATATCCCCGTAAATCGGGCACCCCAAGATGTACAAAGACAAGATGCGAGACAACAAAAATCAAAGACCCAAGGATGAGTCTATGCACTTACACAACATGATGCTAATGCTTCTAACTCAGTGGTGACAGGTACTGAACCAATCTCCTAAAAGTTCTTTTATATATATATCATGAAATATTATATGCTTAGATATATATGGACATATAGTCCTGAATGATAAATGAATATTATGTAAATATCTGACAGGTATGATTAAAATAGCATCCAACGATGTCTATGCCCTATTTGACCCTGGAGCTACCCACTCTTTTATAACAACTAGTGTTATTAAGAAGATCGATGAGATATCTCCTACACCTTTAGAAAATGATCTTTGTGTCTGCACACCAAGTGGAGAGGTGATCTTGGTTAATTCAATTTGCAAAGATTGTATACTGAGTATTGAAGATAGGAAGATGAAAGCAGACTTATTAGTCTTAGAGATGAAGGACTTTGATCTAATCCTGGGGATGGATTGGTTAGCAGCATATCATGCTACAGTTGATTGCTTCAAAAAGACAATAAGATTTCAAATTCCAGATCAGTCAGAGTTTAGTTTCATGAATACCAAATCCTTCTTTCACCAAAAGTTCATCTCAGCTATCCATGCCCAGAAATTTCTTAGAAAAGGATGTGAAGGACTTCTAGCCACTGTATTAGACACTCAAGATAATAAGCTCAAGTTACAGGATATTCCTATCGTGAAGGAATTTGCTGATGTTTTTTCAGATGACCTGCCTAGACTACCTCCTGATCGAGAGATTGAGTTTTCTATTGACTTGATTCTTGGTACGAGTTCAGTTTCTAAAGTCCCTTATCGAATGGCTCCAGCAAAATTGAAGGAATTATAAAAGCAATTACAAGAACTGTTGGACAAAGGATTCATTAGACCTAGTGTATCACCTTGGAGAGCTCCAGTACTTTTTATGAAGAAGAAAGATGGTAGCCTTCGACTTTGCATAGACTATCGAGAATTAAACAAGGTAACAGTGTGAAACAAATATCCTTTACCACGAATCGATGATTTGTTTGATCAGTTGCAAGGGGCACAGGTCTTCTCAAAAATTGATCTTCATTCTGGCTACCATTAGTTGAAGATACAGCCTAGAGATATATTAAAAACAGCCTTTCGGACTAGATATGGGCATTATGAGTTTTTAGTCATGCCATTTGGTTTGACCAATGCACCGACAGTCTTTATGGATCTTATGAATCGAGTGTTTGCATCATACTTGGATCGATTTGTAGTTGTATTTATTGATGATATTTTGATTTACTCGAAAAGTTCACTCGAGCATGAAGAACATTTGAGGATTGTATTACAAACTCTGAGAAAAAAGAAGCTGTATGCAAAGCTACAAAAATGTGAATTTTGGATGAACAGTGTTACTTTCCTCGGACATGTCATCTCCAAGGATGGTATTTCAGTTGACCCAAGAAAAGTGGAGGCAGTAGTTGATTGGAGCCGACCTACTAATGTATCAGAGGTACGTAGCTTTTTGGGGTTGGCTGGCTACTATCGAAGGTTTGTGGAAGGTTTCTCTTGTATTGCCATGCCTCTATCTCATCTTACACAGAAACAAGTAAAGTTTGAATGGACAGATAAATGCGAGCAAAGCTTTCAAGAGTTAAAAAGATAATTGGTGACTGCTCCAATCTTAACCATTCCATCCGAGACAGAAGGTTTCACTATATATAGCGATGCTTCTCGTAAAAGTCTCGGTTGTGTTTTGATGCAAAAAGGAAAGGTGATAGCTTATGCCTCTCGACAATTGAAGTCATATGAGCGAAATTATCCTACTCATGACTTAGAATTAGTAGCTGTGGTTTTTGCTTTAAAAATATGGAGGTATTATTTATATGGAGAGCATTGCGAGATTTTCATAGATCATAAAAGTTTAAAATATATCTTTACTCAGAAGGAGTTAAATTTGAGACAAAGAAGGTGGTTGGAACTACTGAAGGACTATGACTTGACAATAAATTATTATCTCGGGAAGGCGAATGTTGTAGCCGATGCTCTAAGTAGAAAATTTCTGATGAATTGGCTGCTCTAATTACCTCACAAAAGCCTATATTACTAGATTTGGAGAAATCAGGAATTGAAATACGACTACGTGATTCTCAAGTTCAGCTTGCAAATCTTGTACTACAGCTTACTTTGATTGAAAAGATTAAGGCAGCTCAAAAGGAGGATTCAGAGTTACAAAAGGTCATAGAAGCAGTGGAATCCGGTATACAGACAAAATTTTGGACACATGAGGATGGGTCATTGAGGTTTGATAACAGACTATGTGTTCTCAAGATTCCAGGATTAAGGGATGAGATCTTGGAGGAGGCTCACTGTTCGGCTTACACCATGCATCCTGGAAGCACAAAAATGTATCAAGATTTGAAAAGAAATTTTTGGTGGTCTGGTATGAAAAAGGATATTGCACAATTTGTAGCCCAATATTTGGTATGTCAATAAGTAAAAGCCGAACATCAAAGACCAGTAGGACCATTATAGTTTCTTCTTATTCCTCAGTGGAAATGGGAGCATATTACTATGGATTTTGTGACTGGGTTACCTAAAATACTTCGAAATAATAATGCTGTATGGGTAATTGTTGACCGATTGACGAAATCAGCGCATTTCTTACCCTTTCGGATTGGTCTTTCCTTAGAAAGATTGGCAGGCTTGTATATAGAGCAGATAGTACGACTGCATAGAGTACCAATTACTATTATGTCAGATCGAGATAGTAGATTTATTTCTCAGTTTTGGAAGAGTCTTCATAAAGCCCTTGGTACCAAGTTAAATTTCAGTACAGCTTTTCATCCTCAAACTGACGGACAATCAGAACGAACCATACAGATCCTAGAGGATATGTTAAGGGCTTGTGTTATGGACTTAGATGGAGCATGGGATAATCACTTATCATTGGTTGAGTTCGCTTATAATAATAGTTACCAAGCAAGCATTCAGATGGCTCCTTTCGAGGTATTATATGGAAGGAAGTGTAGATCACCCATTTGTTGGGATGAGGTGGGAGGAAGAAAACTGTTGGGACCAGAAATAGTGCAACAGACAGTGAAAAAAGTACACATGATCCAGGAACGACTTCGTACAGCTCAGAGCAGGCAAAAGAGCTACGCTGATAATAGAAGAAGGGAGCTGGAATTTCAAGTAGACGATCATGTTTTTCTAAGAGTTTCTCCTACTAAGGGTGTAATGAGATTTGGAGTTCGTGGTAAGTTGAGTCCAAAGTATATTGGTCTTTTTGAAATTTTAGACAGGGTTGGAGAGGTTGCATATTGGTTAGCATTACCGCCGGCTTTATCTGGTGTACATAATGTATTTCATGTATCAATGTTGAGAAAGTATATTCCAGATCCAAGTCATGTGGTGAGTTATGAACCCTTGCATTTTCAGAAGGATCTGACTTATGAAGAATATCCAGTACAGATTGTTGACAAGAAGGATCAGGTGTTACGGCATCGAAGTATTCTTTATGTGAAGATCCAATGGAGCAATCATAGTGAGAGAGAGGCTACATGGGAACTCGAGACAGAAATGAAGATCAAGTATCCACAACTCTTCGAAAACTCAGGTATGTAAATTTCGAGGACGAAATTATTTTAAGGAGGGAAGATTGTAACGGCCCAGTTACTTGGGCCTGTAAACCTTTGGCAGTCCAACAAAAAAAAAAATTACAGAAGAAGGAAGACTCCTAATCGGAGTCTTCTTTCTTCCCGTTTCTCGTGAAATCGGACTCGAAGAGTCCGACTAGAGTAGGAAACCTTCACTATAAAGACCCCCTTCCTCCCTTAGGATCTTTCAACAAAAAAATTTCGAAGAAATTTGAGGGATTTGTGGGATTTTCTCAAAGGAAGCACCGTGAGCGTTGATCGGAAGAGAAGGGCCGCCGGAGCTGTTTTTGGCCGTCGGAACAAGGTATTTTCTTTCTCCCTTCTTTTCGAATCGATTCTCCGGCCATCGGTATGCTTGAAAGCCGGCGAGATGCCGGTTCGGGCTCAAACAGAGGCACCCCTGTTTGCGTTGATTTTCTCCTTCCATCGCCGGCAGCGAGGGGTGGGGCTGCCACAGGAACGGTGGCCTCACCGTCGTTAAGGTTGCCGGGGAGGGTGGCCGGAGATGGCCTACCTGACCGGATGAGGGGGGAGGCGCTCGGAAAGAGCTCAGGTCCCCTGTTTTTGATCATGGAGAGGAGAAGAAGAAGCCTCTTCTCTCTTCTCTAAATAAAAATTAAATTATATATATATATAAATATATATATATATATAATAAAAATAAATAAATAAATAAATAAAAGGGGGGGACATAGGTAAGAGTTTCGATAAACCTCAATATATAATTTTTTTAGAAAATTAATTTGCTTAAATTAATTTGTTTGATAGGAGAACAGTCCAACGACCAGGGGGACAACGAGTAGGATTTTGATTTTCAGACTATAAGGCTGTGAATTTGATTTCTCATTGATCGAGGTAAGAATTCTGTACATGATCATCACTATATATATGTTATTTATTTATTAGTCTTATATGTTGAATTTGCATTATTGAATTTATAATCGATGAGTTTTCTATGCTCGAGATATTGATATATGGTTTATATGAATTTTTTTTAAATATGAGTATGTTATGAAAAGATTTTTATGATTGATGGTATGAGTCTTATGAATATGACATATCAATTTCATCATTCTGTAATTTGAAATAATTCGATAAAATCAAAAATTAAATGAAAAGGATATGGTTTGGACTAGCCTCGACATATAGATCAGCCGGCCAGGAGCTCATATCTGGGACAGCCCGCCAGGAGCTTATGCCTGAGACAGCTTCTCACGGGCTTTCGTACGTGAAACAGCCGGTCAGGAGCTCATCCTGGGACAGCCTTGAAAGGCTTATATGAAAGAAAAATTGGATTGGAAAGAGATTGCGGTATGGTCTGAGTCAGTCCAAAGCCAAAAAGGGATAAAAGATTGATAAACCGAAAATGTGAAAATATACAACATATAATATGTAATTCAATAATGAATGAAGACTTCACTTGATGATATATGATGATCCATATTATTAAATACATATTTATGATAATATTTCAGTTATTATATACATATGAGTCTTCACAAATTGTATTGATTTTAGAAATATTATTTTTATCTACTGGCTTGATGTACATGTGCAGTGATTCTTACTGAGCTGGAGAAGCTCATATTTTTTTCTTATTTTTTTTCAGACTCACAGAATGCTTAGTTTGGATGGTTTGGGCGAGAGCAAATGAGAACTGAAGCCTTTAGTAATTCAGTTAGCTTAAATTCTCTGATACCAATGAACATTTGAATAATTGTATTGAACAAGTTTACATTTGATTTGAAGTTGTGACTCGGTTGATTGATTTGGTATTTACTTGATTATTTAAAATTTTGAAGTGTTAAATTATTAGGCCTTACATGATCCTCAGGGTGCTGCTCTAGGGTTTGTGTGGCCGTGTCAGGTGCTGGGTTTGGGTCGTGACAAAAATTTAGTGCATTGTAAGTCCATTGCACAAAGATATATTTAAATATATTATTTTAAAATAAATAGATAAAATCAATAAATTAAATTTCAAAATTTTAGAAAAGAGAATTCTATCGGTTATGATTTGAATGCAGGGGAGAGGGTATCCCAGATTAAGCCAATTCCAGGAGAGCCTACCTACATACAAAGAAGTGGCGTGATGGAACTCGCCGTAATTCTTAGCGTCTTGCATTATTCCGTTCCCTCAAGAATAACGAGGTGGTTGGTACAATTCTCTCTCGAGTATAGTACATGTTTACGGTGTGCGCACGGAGGTACAAAATTCCGGAACATTTTTTTTTATATCTCCGTGATTACAAAATTCGGTTTTACTGAATGTTTTATTTTTCTGGCTATCAAACAAAATTTTCTATAGTCGGGATTAAATCCATGCGTCATCGACAGGAAAGCAAACATAGAGGCAGTACAAATGGAAGTACATTGACCACTGAGGCAACGGCAACTCATTGTACTACAGTTGTTTGGTAAAACAACCCAACCCACTCCTAAAGCTCCAAACTCCCAAATATATAGGAATAGAAGGGCCAAGGAACGAGGTGGAACCATGTAGCTTGAAGATCTCAATCAAAAGCATCATCGAGTGCAGCGTTGATGAGCTCCTATTACCGTATTTCGCTGGCTGTATCAAAAGTTCTGTCTCCTGCGCAGCGACTGTGAGGATTTCGCCAGCGCTGCATTCGATAATGTCTTTGATATATCGGCAGAATGAAGCAGCCAAAGAGCTTGTCCATCAAATTTGGAGGTAATGGCAGTCTGTGGATCTATTCTTTGTTTATGAATTGCAATACAATATTTGTCAGCGCCACCTCATTTTCTTTCTAATATTCATTCCCTAGAGGATATTTGTAGTGGATTATGGAATTTAAGTCGGATAAATATCCCTGAGATCTAGTATGAGGTAGGGTAAGAATCAATTTTTTTGTCCCAAAAACAAAAGGCATTTGACAAGATTTTTCTCGAATGATCAAAATTCTAAGTGTTTTTGACTTACAATTTCTATATCCAAATTAATGGGGAAGCACTTGCATTTGACATGAGGAGTGCTGTTTTTAGAGGTATATATGATCCCAAAGAGAGAACGGCCATCGCTGGCTCTTAGCTCCAACTACTCGCTTTGACCTTTGGGTGAAAACAAATAATTGGAGCTTTTAGCTTTCAAAGGGTGAAGAAGGCTAGACCTTGTTTGGGCTCAGGTAAAAACCTAACTTGAAGTCCGACCTGACTTGGCCTATCATCCATCTACCTCAACGCCCTTCCTTCCCTCGTAGATGCTCTCTCCCCATTGCTCTCACGTCCGGATGTCTCCCACCCCATCTACCTTTACCTTGACCATTCCTCACCTCTCTTCACTCTTTATTTCTCTTTTCCTGCATCTCCACTCTGCCCCTTCTCTCTCTTTTCCAACCCCACTGACCCCATCTTTGCTTTACACCTTTGCCCCCATGCCTCATCTCTACTTCATCCTCTTCCGTCTCTCTCTCTCCTCCTGTCCATCCCTACCATGCTCTCCTCCTTCTCATCTTTTTCTCTCAACCTTATTTGAACTTTGTCCCCCATCATATTTTCTTAAAATTCTACTGATGCAGGAGGGTCATCAAACTAAATTTGGACTAATTCTATTACAAGTAGGACTGAGTCCAGTTGTGAGATCCATTATGTACCGAATATTTGGGTATCCTGGTTTGGCCCTGTGATGCTCAAATTTATTTTTTTTTCAAAAATCAAATAACTTTTTAAGCTTTATATGTGATGTCATCTTTCAGAAGACGCAATATTAAATAAAATCCAAATTTTATTATTGGGTTCTAAAATAATTTAATCAAATTAATTTTTTTGTAGAAAAAAATTTTGATTAGATATCTCTCAATTCCAAAAAAAAAATAAGCAAAGTGAAGGTAAAGTTAATAAAGAAATTAAAATCTACTATGATTTTAGCTCCTTTATATTTTCCTCATTGATCATGTCTATTTTGAAAAAAATATTTTTTTGTTCGAATTAGAAGAAAAATTTAATCCGAACTATATAAGAGCGGATCTCATTAATATTGATTAATAATAATAATATATAAAAAAATAGATTTATACCATACTTTCATCAATTTTTTATCTTTTTCAAAAATTTCTTAGAGATTCAAGTTCATTGAAGGAATTCTTCTTTCCCCCTCATCAGATCATCCATCCTCCGTGATTATACTCTCCACTATGGTTGAGCTGGGGATTGTACGTATCTGCATAGGCTTGATTCAAGCTAAGCTCAAATTGTGCTTTGGATTGTGCTCAAGTTGAGCTCAAGCTTGATTCCATAAAAAGTTTTAGACCTCAAGCTGATTTAGTCAGAGAAAAAATTTCGAGCAAGCCCTCAAATGGAAATCACTATTATGGGAACCACTAGGTACTACGTGGGGTGGATGACTCACAGGTGACCAGGTGATCATTAGGATTTTTATTGATAGAGTCAGTCGCCAGCAATCACCCTTGGCCTCATAATTTTAAAAAATATATATATCCGGTCCCTTGTTTTTCTACTGTTCTGCCTCTCTGGCTCCTGCAGCATTGACCGGTCCTCTTCCTTCTTTATCTCTTCCACCTCGGCCAAGAGAATTGATCTCGCCCAAATATCTTTATTGGAAATGCCAAAGCTTTATCGAGATATACTCACGACAGTTTTGCCTCTGAGAGTTTTGTACTCACCACCACCATCGACGGTGCCCAGCTCTCCGATTGCGCCCTCAGATTCTCCTCTGGGAGCTTGACCACTTTGAGAATCATCTGATGAGCTTCTCTATCTCCTTCGATGACGGCTCCTCTATCTCTATCATCACTAATTATCATTATTAGCGAAGATTTAGTATCCTTCTTCTATTACATCCCACAAATCTTGTGAGATGAATAGAGTTTGCATTTGAATGTTCCAATAATTATAAGTTTCTCCATCAAATATTGGTACTAGAGTTTGGGTATAATTGAAGACGAGTAAAGTAGAGGTTGATAAGGAGACCATTGGGTTTGGATAGGTTGCAAGATGATAAGAATGTGATTGGGCTTAAGGTTGGATCAAAGGGGTCTGATACCACTGTTAGTATTTAAACTGAGATGTAAGAGGGAGAGAGCAGCAAGTGGTTTGCTTGAAATGAGTGGCTATTTTTTTGTTTCATTGCCTTGAAAACACATTCCACAGTTATTTATAGAACTTACTAACCTACTTTGATGCTCTTGAATTTTTATGATTTTTTTTTTTACAACATGTCATTCTATATTTTTTTTGTATATTCTTTTCTTTATCTATATATTTTTCCTGCATTATTGCTTCCTCTTTTAGATAGATGCTTCTAGACTGATGGTGAAGCTGTTTTTCAAAAATTTTCTAGCTTCTTCTTGTATTATGTAGGGCTGCTACCATCTTCTTAATTTTTCTAAAAATATTTAGAAAGTGTGTTGCCTTCAATATTTATCAGTCTGCAGTAAATAACAGTTTTACAGTTCGATCAAAAAAAGAAAAAAAAAATAAAAAGCAGCAGGAACCAAGCAGGAAGCTTCCTGAGCGACGACTGGGGAGTCTCTTTTGGGGTCACTCCGAGGCCAACTAGCTATGATATTCAAAGAATGTCATTAGCGTTGCCCCACACGGTTTGCTTTTTTTGGTAATATACCCCACACGGTTTGCTTTAATGTCAATAAAACCTTCCAACTTCAGAGGATTTTCCCGGAAACTACCTTCATGAACAAACATCTTCTTAGGAACTTGACTAAAAGTCTTCAACCCGTCCAATAACTTTTTAAGCGGAACCCGTTCAGTAATTGACATCTTAATCCAGCGGAATTGATGGGTTAGCATACGTAATTTTCGAATTTCTTCATCTTGTTATATACCAACCCCATCCTATGCCCGTGAGGCTTGGAACCCACCATTTGAGCTGCTTCCACACCCACCTCACTTTGTCTTACATAAAGTCCCAATTTGGCGAAGCCTCTGCTTCTCTTTGGTCAACTTCAAAAACGAGAATTTCTTTCTTTCAGCTATCTGATAGTTAGAAAGTGCTAATGTTTGTAAAAATCATCTGCAGGAGCCTCTAAACAAGCAAAGTGTGAGGAGAGATGAGTTCAATAGAAATCCCTGAGTGGGTGAGAAATGTGGTGTGCAACAAGGTTGAAGGCAGTAACCCCCGGTTCATAATGACCAAGTCCCTCACGAGTTCCGATCTCGATCATCAATGCCAGAACCGACTCCGTATACCCGCTGCATATGTGGAGGACCACCTCGTGCCTATGCTCTTTGATCTCGAGAAGGCTGCTGCCAACCTTCTTCACCCAACAGCAAGTAGGAACATACCTGGTGCAAGTCATGTTCCAGGAAGGAAGTATGGGGGACTGGATGTAAAGGTGTACGCTCGAAACGGATTTTGCTGCCACTTGAAGCTTACTCGCTGGGACTCCATTGGATTCACTGTGATCAATGGTGCGGACTACAAAATGTTATTGCTCCAGAGTTCCCTTCAATAGAATGATGAGGTAGAGTTGTGGGGCTTCCGGGAAGGCAAGGAGGGAAAACTGTGCTTTGTGCTTGGCTAGAAGACAATAAGCTGGGTATTCAGATGCCATTCTTTTCCAGCTTGTGCTGGGGTCTTTAATATATATTCTGGTGCATGAGCACATATGTGTCGTCTCATCAATAAGAAAAATGTAAGAATTGTGATTTGTGATTATTATGGTGATCAGTGATAAGCAGATTTGATTCTAATATCTTACTTTTGAGAACTGGCATTCTTCTATATGATACTATATGGATGAACCATGGAGGACCTTAAATTAAATCAGTATTAAAATAGTTACAATTTAAATATTTTTTTTATTTATTTTGAGATTGGGGAGCGTAGAGCTATGTGGATGGTTGAAGATAAGTGGAGTTGACTCTAATACCTAATTTACATGGATGAACTGCGGAGGATCGTAAATTAAATCCATATTAAATGGTTAAAATTTTTAAATTTTATTCCTCTATTTTGAGATTAGGGAGGACAAACTAGGCTCAAGGCCCCTGCAGCTCTAATGTTTCTCGCTGGAATTCTCGAGTATGGCGAGAGGTCCTGGGCACTCGTGTGTGCAAGCATGGACAACCTGAGGAACTCCATGGTAACACCTCCTGACCCTGGTCCAAATTATGCCAAGTTCATGGAGGAGTATGCCTCGACGTCTGCTGCCGGGCTACAAGCAGAGATTGAGGGGGAGAAGGAACCTGAAACCCCACCGCGATCTTTGGACACTGTCGTGGAGGATATTAGTACGGTGATGATTCTTTCCAAGGCTCATCGGTTCTTCCACACGTTCAAGCGCCTAATTGTAGACCTCATCCTCAGCTTCCATGACCGGAACGAGAGCCGATCCTTCTTCCTCCAGCGCTCTCCCTTGCAAGCCTTCAAAGGAATCGAAATCGAACTCTCCTTCATCTACGAAATTCTCTACACCAAGTCAACCGCAATCCATACTGTTGTAGGCCCCTTCTTACGCAGCATCACTTTCTTCTCGATCCTATCCGCCCTCCTGCTCTTCCTGTTCACCAAGAAGCATGGCTACGCAGATATCGATGTAGCAATTACTTACATATTGTTGGGAGGGGCTTACGTTCTTGAGGGCTATGCCGTTGGCCTGCTAGTTTTCTCGGACTGGGCCTTTCTTAAGCTGAAAGATCTCAAACACTATCGCCTGTCGAACATCATCTTTGCAAGCATTTCCCTCTTCCGACCAACCAACAGACCAAGGTGGTCTAATTCCATGGCACGACACAACCTGATTGGCTTCTGCCTTGAAGACCAGACATCCAAAATCAAAAGAGTCATGGTTTTTTTTTAGTGTGAAGGAAGCTTGGGAGGCCGGCATTTGAATAGTGACCGTTACGGCCTTTTTCCGTTGTGCTAAGGGGCAGGGAATGATACCGCCTAAACAAGCATAGGTTTGATTACTTAATGTCAATCGGAGTTATGTTTTGGATAGAGGAAAATACTTCAAAAAAATATTTTTTTAAAAAAAATCTAATCTTCTCTTGCATTGAAGAAACTAACAAATATATGAAAAAATTATGACTAGTTTTTCAAAAAATTCTCTTTCATGAACCGAATCAATTGTACAATCTATCCCAGTAGCCATTAGACTAGCTAGCACGGGTCAAATCAGCCTATGGACGATTTATGCCCATTATTGGTATTATGATCTGACATTTTTACAAGCAAGACTCGAGAACTTTTACTTTTAGATCTTATTTGGCAAAATTTTTTGAGTGCCAAGAAGCACTTTCTATTTAAATTCTTGTTTCTTTGTTCTATCTTTTCATTTATTTTCTCAATGATGCATTATCATTAACATGCTTATCATGCTATCTAAGATCAGATTTTTCTTTTTGGATTTTATTTGGTTTACATTATCACACTCATATCCTGCATGTATGATTTTGCATAGTTTTCTAATTTTCAAATTTTCTTCTAGTGAAATTTAGTGCGTTGTAAGTCCATTGCACATGAAGATAAATTTAAATATATTATTTTAAAATAAATAGATAACATCGATAAATTAAATTTTAAAATTTCAAAAAAGAGAATGGAGAGGGAAAATTAAATACCGAAGATTGGGATGGAAACAGGAAATAGAAATTAGGGTAATAAGGTTGTTAGAGAGAGATAGAGATAGAGGTGGGTTGCTAGAGGGAGATAGATGTGTTATGACGGAGATAAAAGAAATTTCGATATTTTAAGAATTCTACCGGCCATGATTTGAATGCAGGAGAGAGGGCATGTGAGATTAAGCCAATTTCAGGAGATGCTACCTACGTACTAGACTCATTTGGTTGATAGAAAGTAGAGGAGAGAAGATATACTTCCTGAGAAATGGAGAGAAAATTTTTTGTTTGGTTGAAAATTTAAAAAGAGAGAGTGAAAAAAAAGCTCTTCTCAAGAAATCACTTACCACATTTCATGGGAAGTGAAAACTCAGGGGAAAGATGGGTTTTGGTACTTCTCATGAGATGAGAAGTAATGCTACTTCTTTTTTTCCAAAATATCTCTTTAGATCCATGACAAAGATTTTATAAAATAACAATTGATGGTTAGGATAAAATATTGAATAATGATATAATATTATATTAATATTATTCTAATATTTATATGAATATACTATTAATATTATAATATTTATTATATTTTAATATTACTTTAATATTTATACTAATATAATATTTGTATTAATATTGATAAAATATTTATATTATATTTAATATTATATTTATATCTATATTAATAAATTTATTATATTAAAATATTAATATTATATTAATATACATTAGTGTTGGGTATAAAATATCCCCAGCCGAAGTTCGTGTCAGGAGTGACCCTCCAGGGGTTCTACCGCCGTCCGACCTTCGGCGGCATCTTCTCGAACCTCTCCGACGGCCGAGCCTCTGCAACATTCCCAAGCTCTGCCGACGGATAAACTCCCACCAGCGTCGATCAGGTCCTGCACGATGGACGGACCCCACCCGAGTTTCTACCTAGAAGGCTTCATCCGGACTCCTACGGGAGCCGGACTTCATCCCCGACTCCAACTGCGGGAAGATTTCATCCGGACTCCTACGGGAGCCGGACTTCGTCCCCGACTCCAACTGCAGGAAGACTCCGTCCGGACTCCTACGGGAGCCGGACTTCGTCCCCGACTCTAACTGCGGGAAGATTTCAACCAGACTCCTACGGGAGCCGGACTTCGTCCCCGACTCCAACAGCAGGAAGACTCCATCCGGACTCCTACGGGAGCTGGACTTCGTCACCGACTCCAACTGCGGAAAGATTTCATCTGGACTCCTACGGGAGCCGGACTTCGTCCCCGACTCCAACTGCAGGAAGACTCCATCCGGACTCCTACGAGAGCCGGACTTCGTCCCCGACTCCAACTGCAGGAAGACTCCATCCGGACTCCTACAGGAGCCGGACTTCATCCCCGATTTCGACTGTGGGAAGGCTTCATCCGGACTCCTACGGGAGCCGGACTCCATCCCCGACTCCGGACTCCTACGGGAACCGGACGACTGCGGGTAGATTTCATCCGGACTCCTACGGGAGCCGGACTTCATCTCCGACTTCAACTGCAGGAAAGCTTCGTCCGGACTCCTTCCTCGAACAGGTAGACTTCGTCCGAGCTCCTACGGGAGCCGGACGTCTGCCCTGAACTCCTGTTGCAGGTAGACCTCACCTCGAACTCCTACAAGGGCCGGACTCCGAGCTTCTACTGCAAGCGACCCACTCCGAGCTTCTGCTACAAGCGATCTACTTCAAATTTCTATCACGAGCGGTCCATGCCGGATTCATTGTGGATGAATTCCTTTCGAATTTCTGTTGCAGACAGGCCTCGACCGAGATTCTTCGATAAATGATCTCCATCCGGGCTTCTATGGAGATCGGACTCCAAACGAACTTCGATCGACAGGTTTGGACCCCCTGACAGGCCATAGTACGGCCATGACTCTGCTCCACTCCCTGCGACGGATTTCGCGCGGCTCCATTACTCCCTGACAGACTACAATAATGGCCACGACTCTGCTCCACTTCCTATTTCGGATACTGCGCGGCTCCTCTACTCTTTGGCAAGTCACGACAATGGACGCCGCTCCACTCTCCGCAACAGACTCCACGTGGCAGGTCACGGTGATGGCCACGATTCCACTCCACTACTTTTCATAACAAACTCCTCCTGGTCCCAAACGGCCCACTGTCAGACGGTTACAAACGTCGCTATCAGTCTATTGCACCCTCCGCCTATAAAAAGGGGATCTCAGATATGTTATTCTCTAATCCCTATTTTTCTATCTCAAAACTCTGCTAAAATTTTCGTTCGAGCACTCCATTCTTGTTGAGGCAGAGAGCTGACTTGAGCGTCGGAGGGTCTTGCCGGAGCACCCCCAACTCCGGTTTAGACTTTCTTTGCAGGTCCCGGCGGCGACCGCGACTCCCTCGACTCCATCTTCTCCGACGTAGGCAGATTTTTGCACCAACAGGATTGGCACTAGAGGAAAGGCCTGTGTCTTCGCAGTACCCTTGTTCTTAAAGGAGCGCTCAACGGGACCGCCTCCGGTCATCTTTTCGGACGTCCTCTCCTCCTTCCCCCACTAGATCTTCGCCTGATGCCTCCCCGCAAAGCATCCACACGGCGATCCACGGCCTCCGCGGCCAGATCTCAGGCACCGGCCTCACCTCCGATTTTCCGCCTCCTCCTCCTCCTCCAGCAATGATGGTTGGCATGGAATAATTCGACCTATTGGCCCAGCAGGTCAGAGGCCTCGCTGAAGCGGTGCAGGCCATACAGCAGCTGCAACAGCCGAGACGTCAGTGCGACTGGAGAGAATATCGTCGGAACTCCAAAATCCGATGGTAGGGCGGGCCACTTGGGCCAGCCACCCCGTTTTTCCTAGAAAGACGAATCCGAGGGTGGAGAGCCCTCAGTCGGATCATGATTCTACTCCTGGAAGATCTCTACCTCCATTCTGTCAGAAGACCCTCGAGACCCACAGTCGAGAGGATTTTCTGGATCAAAGGCTCTGGGAGATGAACCGACGGATCGAGGAACTCCGCCACGCACCCCCCGCTTATGGTGAGGACATTGGTACTGACCCTCCCTTTTCTCAAATGATCATGCAGGAACCGATCCCGCCAAACTTCAAGCTCCCTCAATTTGAAAGCTACGACGGGAGTTCGGACCTAGTTGACCACCTGGAGGCCTTTCGGACAATGATGCTGCTTCATGGCACGTCCGACGCCATCCTATGCCGAGCTTTTCCGTCCACCTTGAAGGGAGCGACGAGAAACTGATACTCGACGCTGAAGTCGAGTACCATCTTTTTCTTTGATCAGATGAGCCACCAGTTTGTGGCTCATTTTGTTAGCAGCCGGCGTCTCCGGAAGGGTTCGGAGTCCCTCATCAACATCAAGCAGAGGGAGGGGGAGTCCATCCGGACTTACGTCAACCGTTTCAATGTCGCCGCATTGGAGGTCCGGAACTTGGACCAATCGATCGCGATGGCCGCTCTGAAAGGCGACGTTCAAAAGAACGACCTTTTATTCTCCCTGAAAAAGAAGTACCCCAGGGATTTTGCTGATCTATTAGCTCGAGCCGAAGGGTACGTCCGAGCAGAAGAAGCCTTCAAAATGAAGGATAAAGAGACCGCGAGAGAGCGACAGGCGGGAGACTCGAGTAAGCCCGTAATCGAAAAAGGGCCGAGAGAAGCTCGACCGCGTTCTCGAACTCCTCCCGGGCACAAGCGCGCCCAGACTCCTCCCCGAGCACGCAGGCAGAGAAGCCCGGAGCGTCGGGTTCGGCGGGACTCTCCCCCAGGAAGATTCCGCAGCTATGCCCCCCTCAACGCATCGAAAATCCAGGTACTGATGAAAGTCAGAGAGCAGCTCCCTAGGTCAGAAAGGATGCGCACGCACCTCGGGAAGCACAATCTTAATAAGTTCTGCCTCTACCATCGTGACCACGGTCACGACACAGAGGAATGCATTTAGCTCCGAGACGAGATCGAGGAGCTCATCCGATGAGGTCGGCTCGACAGGTTCATTCGACGCCGGCTTGAGGATAGAGAGGATCGACCAAGGGCCCTGCCGCAGCCTGAGCCGTCGAGGAGAGAAGAACAGCCCGGAGATCGGCTTCCAATTAGGATCATCAACTCCATCTCTGGAGGACCTTGACAGGAAGCAGACCTTTTACGGTCCTGAAATTTGAAAAACTTGTAAATGTATTACGAACGATCCCGCTTTAAATCAAGATTCCTTTCAGGTCTGCATATCTTTTCCTTTTTGGCATGGACTTGTAACGACAGGGGATGACCCCTTCGGACAACGAAAACAAATCCTAATGTGGGCAAAGTTGAAAGTCTGGTTATTTGTAGACCGGATGGGGGGGAGAGGCCATACAGTGCCCATATGCGCCCCCACAGCCATGTTAGGGACAGGAGGAGAACCTCGCCCTAACATGAGCAAAGTTGAAAGTCTGGTTATTTGTAGATCGGATGGGGGGGGAGGCCATACAGCGCCCATATGCGCCCCACGGCCATGTTAGGGACAGGAGGAGACTTCGTCCTAACATGAGCAAGGTCGAAGGCCCGATTATTTGTAGACTGGATGGAGGGAGAGGCCATACAGCGCCCATATGCGCCCCCACAGCCATGTTAGGGACAGGAAGAGAACCTCGTCCTAACATGAGCAAGGTCGAAGGCCCGATTATTTGTAGATCGGATGGGGGGAGAGGCCATACAGCGCCCATATGCACCCCCACAGCCATGTTAGGGACAGGAGGAGAACCTCGTCCTAACATGAGCAAGGTCGAAGGCCTGATTATTTATAGACCGGATGGGGGGAGAGGCCATACAGCGCCCATATGCGCCCCCACATCCATGTTAGGGACAGGAGGAGAACCTCGCCCTAACATGAGCAAGGTCGAAGGCCCGATTATTTGTAGATCGGATGGGGGGAGAGGTCATACAGCGCCCATATGCGCCCCCACAGCCATGTTAAAGATAGGAGGAGAACCTCGCCCTAACATGAGCAAGGTCGAAGGCCCGATTGTTTGTAGATCGGATGGGGGGAGAGGCCATACAGTGCCCATATGTGCCCCTGCAGCTCCGTTAGGAACAGAAGGAGAACCTCGTCCTAACCTGAGCTGAAATCGATCACATCAGAAGAATCTCATCCTGACAGCAATTGAGGTATGGTCATTCAAAATCGGATAAAAAAAAGAAAACCTTCCCAGCGACCCCTCCGTGCTCCCGCGACCCCACTAAGAGCAGGGAGAAAATCCTCACTCGAGAAAAGAAAAAAAGGGAAGGAGTTAAAAAGGAAAGTGACGAACTACATCAGCGACAAATAGAAAATAAATTACATTAAAAATGCAGGAGACCTCATCTCCGTGAGGATGGGGGTTCTCATAAAAAATCTCCGATCTCCAAAAGAGCTCTCAACGTAGGCCAAGGATAAGACGGCTTCCTCAGGATGACGAGAAACTTAGATCTCCGAGCTCGAACTCTGAAAGGAGGCGTCAAACTCAAGTGGTCCCAGACAAATCAGCGGCCATAAACAGAAGGATGGATCAATGCGATGGCGATCGGCTACCTCCGAATGGCATCGATATCAGACAAGGTAAAAGCTGAAGGAAGCTCGACAAATGACAATTCAACACGTGAGTAAAAGAGGTAACAGAAAATTTTCTTTTCATGTCATTAATTAAGTATACATTACAGAGCCCTTGAGGCTGAAGAAGAAAGATGACAAGAAAAGCAAGCCGACGCGGCAACGATCAAGAACCTCCAGATGACATCGGCATCAAAAAGAAAAAAAAAAAAAGAGAAACAACAACGCCAACAAACAAACAAGCAGCAAAAGAAGACACATAGAAGGACGAAAGACAAAAAGAGCCCTAAGGGGGCCCGGCTTCCTCCGACTTCGAACTTTCGGCTTCGACCCTCATCAGGGAGTACCTTAAGCTCTCGACTTCTTCTTCCAATTCCTTCTCTCTCATTAGCATCTCCATATATCTCTGATGAAGTCGCTGGCTTTCATTCTCCGCCTCTCGACACCTTTTTCTCAGGACTTCAGATTCCGCCTCTGCGTCCTTGACTGCCTGCTGCTCGTATACCAGCTGGATCTTCAATTGCTGCAGTTCGACCTTCCCCTCCCCAAGGACGACAGATAGCTCCTCTACGGTTCTTCTCAGGGATTGGATTTCGTCGGGATCCCGAACGGGAGCAAACTGAGCTCCTTCAGCTAGCTGCCTTTGAAGGCGGGCAACCTCGTCGGTCGCCATCCTGAGCTTCCCCTATAGTCGTCCACCTGCTTGCACCAACCGGCACGGTACGCGTTATAGTTCGCCTCGGCATTCTGGAGCTGTTGCTGAAGGTCGAAGAACTTCTTCGACCATTCCCGATCGCAGTCGGCCCGAGTCAAAAGTCGGGACGAGCTTCCTTCCAACTGGCTAATCCTCTCCTGTGCAGCCTACAGCTCCACTCTGAGAGAGCTGATCTTGGCAGCTTGGGCCCAAGATCGATCGCTGGCGTGTTTCTTATGTTCCTCGAGCTCCTTTTCAAAGTTTGCTTTCCTCCGACTGTACTCCATGATCTCCTTCACGTGGAGGTTCCGAAAGTGGGTGGCCTCCACGATGGCCTCAGAGTGACTCTCCCTCAACCTGCGAAGTTCGCCATCCATCTTCTTCGACCTTTTTGTTAAATGATGAACTTTCTTCTTCAGACGTTGGATCGTGGACTTCAGCGAAATTTCCTGTGGTAAGGGAAGCGCTTCGACAGGACACTACCATCGAGAAACAAAAGCGTCAAGGCGTGTCTCATTGCAGAGAGAAAAAAAAAGAGGAGGGAGGAAGAGTGGAGAAGCCCTCCATAAGGAGAAATCCAATTTTATTGATTGAATGTTTCTTAAAGACAAAAGGAAAAAGAAAAATTACAATAAAAGAAAAATACAAAGTCAGAGGTCTCAGACATCTGAAATAGGAGTTGGGGAGCTCGGTGTTCTCAGAAGGGGGGCTGCGGTGGCAGTGGCAGTGGGAGGGGGCTCGGCTTCATCTTCAGACGCTTCGTCCAAGAAGCTGAGGTTGAGCTCGGAAAATTTTTTGACCACCTTCTCTTGATAGAGCTCGAATCCTTTGATGAATGCTTCTTGGCCAAATTTGACGTTCAGGTCCCTCATCTCCGCAGAGGCCTTAAACTCCTCCACTGCTAGGACCCTGACCTCCGAGATCAGAACCGAAATCTGCTCCGTCAAATTTGCGACCTCAGCCTCCGCCTTCCTCACCGTCTCCTCCGAGGCCTGCTTTTCTTTCTCAAGGACCTCTTGGAGGTTGGCTACCTTGGCGGCCTTTTCTTTGAGGCAGGCGACTTCGACCCGGTGACTCTCCTCCACCTGGATGGCGTCCCTCCTCGCCCGGTTCGTCGCCTCAATGTTAGCAAGGAGCTGGTGCCCGATCTGCAAGGGCGGCTAGGAGGTCAGAATGAAGGTTGGAAAGCTAATTAAATAAAGGTGCGAAGGAAAGGAGGAAGGTAAATCTGTTTACCTCGAGAAAAGATCCTAGAGAATCCCAAACCCGCTGTTCGAGATCGGCGCAAACGATCCTCTGGACGACTTCGGGCAGGATGCAGCCATCGACAAGTCGCTTTATCAGGTCCCTGTCATTAAAAGGATTCTCCCCCGGCTCTTCTTCAGAACCGTGGGACTCTTCGATGGCGGCCCGACGGCTGCTCACCCTGCGGGCCACCGACTTCCTTCTCCACCCCCTCTCAACCCCTGGCACCTCCTCGAAGCGGGCCCTCGAAACGGGAACCTCAACGGGAAAACTCCTTGAAGAGGCCCGGGGAGCCGGGGTCTCGACGTCTGAAGGAACGTCGATCGCGAGGGCCGTCTGGACAGGCGTGGCCAAGCTCGTCTCCTCCGTTCTGACCTTCTTTGCCGATCTGGAGGCCACGGCACCTTTTCTTTTGTGAGCCTTGAGGCCCCTGGCGAGCATCCGTGCTGCTTCGGCATCCATTCCTAAAAAAAATAAAGAAAAAAAAAGAGAGAAGAGAAAGAAAAAGAGATCAGTAATGGAGTGAAAAAGGAAGAAGTAACGCGCAAAAAAAAAAAAAGAGAAGAAAAAGAGAGAAGAAGAGCAGGAGAAAAGAAGAGGAAAGGAAAGATGGGATACTCGCAGGATCTAGGGGGCTCAAGCCGATGTTGAACAAAAACTGCTCCTTCAGAAGGTTGGGAAGGGAAGGAGCCAAATAACTAAGAAGCTTCCTGATGGCCTGAAGGTCGTCCTCCCCCAGGCTAGGAGCCCGACGGACAGAGTCCCTTAGGGAGCCCCAAAGGGGCAATCCAGCCTCAAGGTCGGGCATTGGACGAAGAGGTATTTCCCCTTCCAGTTATGGATTGAAGAGGGAGCACCTTTCAGCAACCCCTTCTTGCCAAACTGGAGGGAGAAATACCACCAGTCCTTTGTCGAGGGGTGACGCTTGAAGGTGTAAAAATACCTAAACAAAGAAAGAGATGGATGAACTTCGACTATGTGGCAAAGGGAGAGGAACCCTATCAGAAATCTAAAGGAATTCGGCGCAATTGAAGCCAAAGACATGTCTAAAAAATGAAAAAGAGCGACGGCGAAGGGCGGGAGCGGAAGACGGAGCCCGGCACGGAAGGCCTTCTGGTACAGGCAGAAACGGCCAGATGGGGGGTGCTAGCCCGGTCGGCGGGACCAGGAAGCTCCAGATCATACTCCGGAGGAACTCCATACTGAACCTTTATCAGTAAAAGTTCATCCGAAGTCAGAGAGCAAGGAATGGCGCCCGGTGCAAAAACTGGGCGAGGCCCAGCCCTTGATAAGGGTTCATCTACAATATGAGGGTTCTGGGGGGCTGAGGCGGACGAACTCCTGGAACCACTAGAGGCGGGGGTGCCAGAAGACATTTCAAATAAGGACCCTAAAAATCTCGAAGAAATCAGGCAAAATAAGAGGCGAAAGGTTCGCGGGGGACCAAACCAGGGGAATGCGGCGGAAGAAAAATGGAGGAGAAAGGGCACTTAGATGGCAAGAAGAGAAACGAAAGTTCTGGAACTAACCTAAGTCGCTCCGAAGGATGCAGAGGTGCGAGGACAGGGATGACTCGAAGAACGCTTAAGACCAAGGTGGACGCCAAAGAGGGTCAGAGCTCTCGGAAAGAAGGCAGACACCGACAGAACTCTCAGGCGGAATGAGACTCCTGAAGGTGGAAAGGTGGGTTTAAATAGACCCTGGGATCCGGCGCTATAATGATCGCGGATCTCCCCAGGCCGACCCACGCTCGCCACATGTCCCACTCGCCACAGCAGGCGGCTAAAAGCAACTGACAGCTGACAGAGCCATTACTGCACCGTACCTGGGCCAACGCTCTAGCGGGAATTTCGAAAGGTCCCTTCGGATCGTCCCGATTTGAAAAGACTCCGGCACGCGCGCATTAAATGCCAGAATATCTGAGGACGATCGTGCACAGGATTCAAGGGGACAACTTTGGCTGTGAAAATTTCTCTGTACTTCATTCGAAACTTGAACTCGAAAGTAGGGGGACTGGTGTTGGGTATAAAATACCCCCCAGCCGAAGTTCGTGTCAAGAGTGACCCTCCAGGGGTTCTACCGACGTCCGACCTTCGGCGGCATCTTCCCGAACCTCTCCGACGGTCGAGCCTCCGCAACATTCTCAAGCTCTGCCGACGGATAAACCCCCACCAGCGTCGATCGGGTTCTGCACGACGGACGGACCCCACCCAAGTTTCTACCTAGAAGGCTTCATCCGGACTCCTACGGGAGTCGGACTTCGTCCCCGACTCCAACTGCAGAAAGATTTCATCCGGACTCCTACGGGAGCCGGACTTCGTCCCCGACTCCAACTGCAGGAAGACTCCGTCCGGACTCCTACGGGAGCCGGACTTCGTCCCCGACTCCAACTGCGGGAAGATTTCATCCGGACTCCTACGGGAGCCGGACTTCGTCCCCGACTCTAACAGCAGGAAGACTCCATCCAGACTCCTACGGGAGCCGGACTTCATCCCCGACTCCAACTGCGGGAAGATTTCATCCGGACTCCTACGGGAGCCGGACTTCGTCCCCGACTCCTACTGCAGGAAGACTCCATCCGGACTCCTACGGGAGCCAGACTTCATCCCCGACTCCAACTGCAGGAAGACTCTATCCGGACTCCTACGGGAGCCGGACTTCATCCCCGATTCTGGCTGCGGGAAGGCTTCATCCGGACTCCTACGGGAGCCGGACTCCGTCCCCGACTCCGGACTCCTACGGGAGCCGGACGACTGCGGGTAGATTTCATCCGGACTCCTACGGGAGCCGGACTTCGTCCCCGACTTCAACTGCAGGAAGGTTTCGTCCGGACTCCTACGGGAGCCGGACTCCTTCCCCGGACAGGTAGACTTCGTCCGAGCTCCTACGAGAGCCAGACGTCCGTCCTGAACTCCTGTTGCAGGTAGACCTCACCCCGAACTCCTACAAGGGTCGGACTCTGAGCTTCTACTGCAAGCGACCCACTCCGAGCTTCTGCTACTAGCGATCTACTTCGAATTTCTATTACGAGCGGTCCGTGCCGGATTCATTGTGGACGAATTTCTTTCGAATTTCTGTTGCAGACAGGCCTCGGTCGAGATTCCTTGACAAATGATCTCCATCCGGGCTTCTACGGAGATCGAACTCCAACCGAACTTCAACCGACAGGTCTGGACCCCCTGGCAGGCCATAGTACGGCCACGACTCTGCTCCACTCTCTGCGACGGATTTCGCGCGGCTCCATCACTCCCTGGCAGACCACAATAATGGCCACGACTCTGCTCCACTTCCTGCGATGGATACCGGGTGGCTCCTCCACTCTCTGGCAAGTCATGACAACGGACGCCGCTCCACTCACCACAACAGACTCCACGTGGCAGGTCACGGTGATGGCCACGATTCCACTCCACTACTTTTCATAACAAGCTCCTCCTGGCCCCGAACGGTCCACTGCCAGACGGTTACAAACGTCGCTATCAGTCTATTGCACCCTCCGCCTATAAAAAAAGGACCCCAGATACGTTATTCTCTAATCCCTATTTTTCTATCTCAAAACTCTGCTAAAATTTTCGTTCGAGCACTCCATTCTTGTTGAGGCAGAGAGCTGACTTGAGCGTCGGAGGATCTTGTCGGAGCACCTCCAACTCCGGTTTAGACTTTCTTTGCAGGTCCCGACGGCGACCACGACTCCCTCGACTCCAGCTTCTCCGACGCGGACGGATTTTTACACCAATAATTAGTATTATATTAATATAATAAATTATTATTGTCTAATATTATATTATAGTATATTAATATTATGTTTATATTAATATAAATATAATATTAATATTTATATAAAATTTATGAGTAAAAAAATATGATCTTATATTTATTAAGAATATAATAGATATTTTATATAATTTTTTGAAAAAAATGAATGCGTAATCAAATATAAGTCACTTTTTAATAAGTCATTTTTTTATGATCTATTAAATATGTCAAAAATTTATTTTTAAAAAATAATTTTTAATTTTTTTAAAAATTTATTTTTTTTAAAAAAAATATAAATAAAAAATTGATGTGATGGAATTTGTCATAATTCCGAGCGTCTAATATTATCCATGATTTGAATGCAGGAGGCAGGGTATCTCAGATTAAGCCAATCCGAGGAGAGCCAACCTACATGCAAAGATTTGGCGTGATGGAACTCGCCGTAATTCTTAGCGTCTAGTATTATTCCGTTCCCTCGGGAATAACGACGTGGTTGGTACAATTCTCCCTCGAGTATGGTACATGTTTACGCTGCCACGCACGGAAGTAAAAAATTCTGGAACATTTTTTTTTTATATCTCCGTGATTACAAAATTCGGTGTTGCGGACTGTTTTATTTTTCTGCCTATCAAACAAAATTTTCTATAGTCGTGATTAAATCCACGCGTCATCGACAGGAAAGCAAACATAGAGGCAGTACAAATGGAAGTACATTGACCGCTGAGGCAACGGCAACTCATTGTACTACAGTTGTTTGGTAAAACAACCCAACCCACTCCTAAAGCTCCAAACTCCCAAATATATATGAACAGAAGGGCCAAGGAATGAGGTGGAACCGTGTAGCTTGAAGATCTAAATCAAAAGCATCATCCAGTGCAGCGTTGATGAGCTCCTATTACCGTATCTCGCTGGCTGCATCAAAAGTTCTATCTCCTGTGCAGCGACTGTTGAGGATTTCGCCAGCGCTGCATTCGATAATGTCTTTGATATATCGGCAGAATGAAGCAGCCATAGAGCTTGTTCATCAAATTTGGAGGTAATGGCAGTCTGTGGATCTATTCTTTGTTTATGAATTGCAATACAATATTTGTCAGCGCCACCTCATTTTCCTTCAAATATTCATTCCCAAGAGGATATTAGTAGTGGATTATGGCATTTAAGTCGGATAAATATCCTTGAGATCTAGTATGAGGTAGGGTAAGAATCAAATTTTTTGTCCCAAAGGCTAATGGCATTTGCCAAGATTTTTCTCGAATGATCAAAATTCTAAGTGTTTTTGACTTACAATTTCTATATCAAAATTAATGGGGAAGCACTTGTATTTGACACGAGAAGTGCTATTTTTAGAGGTATATATGATCCCAAAGAGAGAACGTGACTCTTAACTCCAACTACTCGCGTTGACTTTCGGGTGAAAACAAGCAGTTGGAGCTTTTAACTTTCAAAAGGTGAAGGAGGCTAGACCTTGTTTGGGTTCAGGATAAAACCTAACTTGAAGTTGGACCTGGCTTGGCCTATCATCCATCTGCCTCAACACCCTTCCTTCCTTCGTATATGCTCTCTCTCTATTGTTTTCACGTCCGGATGTCCCTCACCCCATCTACCTTTATCTCGACCATTTCTCACCCCTCTTCACTCTTTATTTCTCTTTCCCCGCATCTTCATTCTATCCCTTCTCGCTCTTTTCCAACCCCACTGACCCCATCTTTGCTTTACACCTTTGCCCTCACGCCCCATGCCTCATCTCTACTTCATCCTCTTCTTTCTCTCTCTCCCCCTGCCCATCCATACCATGATCTCCTCCTCCTCATCTTTTTTTTCTCGACCTTATCTCAACTTTGTCCCCCATCATATTTTCTTAAAATTCCACTGATGCGGGAGGATTATCTGAACTAATTATGTTACAAGTAGAACTAAGTCCAATTGCAAGATCCATTATGTACCAAATTTTTGGATATCATGATTTGGCCATTTGACGCTCGAAATCATTTTTTTTTCAAAATCAAATAATTTTTTGAGCTTTATGTGTGACGTCATCTTTCAGAGACTGCAATATTGAATGAAATTCAAATTTTATTATTGGATTTTAAAATGATTTAATCAAATTAATTTTTTTTAAGCAAAAATTTTGATTAGACATCTCTCAATTTGAAAAAAAATTAAGCAAGTTAATGTAGAAATCGAGACTTACTTGGATTTTAGTTCCTCTATATTTTTCTCACTAATCATGTCTATTTTAAAAAAATATTTTTTATTCAAATTAAAAGAGAAATTTAATCCAAACTAGTGGATCTCATTACTATTGCTTAATAAAAATAATGTATATAAAAAAAGATTTAGATATATTTTCATCAATTTTTTATTTTTATCAAAAATTTTTAAGAGATTCAAATTCATTAAAAGAATCTTTCTTTCTCTCTCATCAGATCATCCATCCTCCATGATTATACTCTCTACTATGATCGAGCTCGGGATTGCATCTGCATTGGCTTGATTCAAGCTAAGTTCAAACTGTGCTTTGGATTGAGCTCCGGTTGAGCTCAAGCTTGATCCTATAAAAAATTTTGGATCTCAAGCCGATTTAAAGTCAGAGAAAAATTTCCGAGCAAGCCCTCAAATGGAAATCACTATTATGCGAACCACTATGTACTGCGTGGGATGGATGACTCACGAGTGACCAGATGATCATTAAGATTTTTATTGATAGAGTCAGTCGCCAGCAATCATCCTTGGCCTCATAAATTTAAAAAAAAGTATATCCGGTCCCCTGTTTTTCTACTATTCTGCCTCTCTGGCTGCTGCTGGGCAAAATGTAAGTCTTACAAAGCAAATAATACAATAAGGCAAAATAAATGTCAGATAACCCATTATAATTGGATTAAATCTTCTGAAAAGCTAGTACACTTTTTTTTTTTTTTTGGGTCTTCCAAAACCATTTATCCCAGTTAATCCAAGTTGGTGGAGTAATTTATTCTGAAATAAAGAAATAAAACCCAATTAATTTATTTACTATGGATTAATTTATTTTATTTCTAAATAAATTTTCATCGGAAAAGCCACGTATAAAATCTAGACTCTTTTCCGTAGGGACCTACCCCTATATTTCTCTCTCCTCAGTAAGTTATCTTGGGAAACCGCCGCTCCGTCCTTTCTGTTTCAAGAGCAGCTCTCTCTCTCTCTCTCTCTCTCTCTCTCTCTCCACTTCTTTGCTGAGACAGCCCAAAGCGGTTTTCTTGATCCCTAGGCGGTCTTCCGGCGATTTCGATGGGCCGTGCGCGCGGGGCCGCGCCCGTGCCCGACGAGCTCCGGTGCCGGCGGTCCGATGGTCGGCATTGGCGTTGCCCGAGGCGCGCCATGTCTGGGGTCAGCTTCTGCGAGCACCACTACCGCCTGGCCCGCCGCAACCAGGCCAAGCACAAGGGGCTGGTTGACTCCCCCCCAACTCCCCGCCGGAAGCCCGGCCGGTCCCCTCGCTCTCGGCCGGAGCCGCCCGACCCGCCGCCGAGGAAGCGGCGGAGGAAGGGGGACCCGCCGACGGAGGAGCTGATCGCCGCGGCGCTGAGGCGGCAGATCGAGAGGAGGGAGGAGATGGAGACGAAGAAGGAGGAGGACGAGGGGCGGACGGAGGTGACGAGGGACCTCCCCAATGGGGTGATGACCATCTCCCTGACTTCGGCGAGGGTTTCCGGCAATGCCGGCCCGCCTTTGGTCCAAAAGCTAGGGTTTCATCAAGGTCCGTTCTTGAGGCGGAGCATCCGGTCCAAGAACGTGGAGCCACTCCCAGTCGGACCGCTGAAGGTCGATTTCTTTTTGTATGCTTTCTTGAATCTCTTACTTCCTTACATTTCTATGTAAAGTTTCTTCCTTTTTCTATGTGTAGAAATTTCCTTGCGGTAAGGGTTTGGGGAGGGGACGAAAGAGGATTTGCCATAGATGCGGGGAGAGTAAGGCAGTTCGTATGGTCCGGTGCTCGAGTTGCCTGAAGGAGTCCTTCTGCTCGAGTTGCGTCAAGAAATGGTTTGACTATAACCCACCCTCTCTGTTATAGACTCTTGAACTTCCTTTCTTTGGTTGATAGGATATTTTACTCCAATAATTGTTGCTAATACTATGCGCCAATGCTCAATAATTGGTTGCTTTTCTAATTTTGACACTTATCTGAGTTACCCCATCACTAATGCTAGTAACGACTAAATTAAAGTCTTTGCTGAGGCATGGCTACAATATAATTACAGAAAAACCTATACCTAAACAAGTTTGCATTGGTCACTGGAATTCCAATGCCATTCATCTGATTCAGTGTAGGTGTTAGATATGCTTAGCCCAGCAACCCTACAAACAAAAGATCATCTCTCAATTTCTGATAAATGAATGTGCATGGGGAAAGAACAAATTTAAAAAGATTCCCTGCTGATCATCAGATGATCATTTAATTAGTGGGCTATCAATGACGGCCTATGGCCTCACTATGCCTATGCAATGGGATTTTCTAAAGTAACGTTTGTTTGATTTATGTAGGCCCACAGAAACTTCCAAGTCATTATTTCTGGGTAAAAATAAATATCCACAGTGTAAAAGCTGCATCACTCTGCAACTGCAGCTAATAAATTCCTTTCTATATTTTAATGGTTATTGCAATTACAATCCATGCTTTTCTAAATCAACTGTCACAGGTTGCAAAATTTAAATATTGGCCCATATTCATAGTCTTCTCACAGAGGCCAGACCTAATGTTTCTGCTAGCAATCAATCAGTCATTATCCAAGCCTTAGCAGTTAAAAGGTATGGCTTTTGTTACTTGAGTATGAGTCTTCTCTATAGTTTTTTGCATTATATAGCCTTCTACTTTTTAGTTTCCCTTGCTCAACAAACACTTTGTTACAACCCCTCTATAGCATTAGATGGAGTTTATGGATTCATACATTTGTAGGTCAGTCTATCTCTAACAAAAATGCTTTGCTGCAAACTGGAACACATGGGCCATCTTGCCTTAAACCAGGCCGAAAATTGACTTGATACTAATTTTTCTCCACCCAATCTTTCTATGCTTCTTGTGCTTTCTATACTAAACTTGATTTGGTTAAGGTCTCAAGATTTGTATGAATGTAAATTTTGGAAGGCATATATTGTAAAATTTGGGCTGCTCATGGTGTTGGAACATATGTCCATATAAATTGGATCATGAACTCTTCATTAGAATATCTCTCTTCCCAAACATTCCATGCAAAATTTGAATTTTTAAGGTTTTTGGAACCAGCTTATGTGTATATCAGACTCAGGTGTCTCTTGTTTTTGATTCCACCCTTAACATATCTTACTAGGACAATCAGTATCTTAAAGATTTGGAACCTATACAAAAAATGGTTGTTCTGGTGTTGTTTGCTTTTATCACCACCACTTATGGCCCATAAAAAGATTGAGCTGCCGATGATTTTGCTAGTCTATTTTAGTCACTAATCATCATTTCTATTATCCACTAATCATCATTTCTATTATCCACTATTACTTTGATATGGTTGGGGAAAAGGACTTCTTTTAACCGCTTAACTTGATTCTCTCAAATAAAATAATAAAAAATAGGAATTTTAGAAAGTGGGGTTCTAATATCTTTACTTTCATGAATTTTTCATGATCCATATATTGTGGTACATTGCACGGATTAAAACTAAAGTCTATGCTCTTTGTTTTCACTCCTATTGTTGGGTTCTAGTGGTGCAAAGTTGAGCTGATGCTTTTTGCTTTCGCTTTCTGTATTCATGCTCTCCAAAATCAGGGTATATGCCCTTTATTTATACTAGTGATCTCCTCCTTATTTGAGTCAGATTCTTCTTTTAGTTAAAAGAGCAGAGTTTGCAAGTTCTCTACTATTCTATAGAAGTACACTTATTTTAATCGAGTTAGATTCCTCTTATAGTTAGAGGATGATGAAAACTTCCCCCCTTTTTTTATGTTAGTGAAGTTTGGGTGAAATTAGATTGGATCTCTTTCCTAATTAAAAAAGTATACAAATTACAAATGATAAAAGTATTTTACAAATGTTTAGATTTGAACAGAAGCTAAATCTTCGTTTCTTCATCTATTTTTCCTCTAGCCACATCATTAAATTCTTCCAGATTAAAAGTTATTGCTTTTATAAAGTTTCAGCACTTGATTGGGTCCTAAATATAATGGATTTTGTTCTTGAAACTTGTCCAGACCTGCACAAGGGCAAGATTGGTCCATGACAGGTTAGACGATCCCCTTAGATCAGAGCCTTTCCTATTTGGTCAATTTAGTGCCTGCTAAATTAAAAATGGAGTGGGGGAACACATGCTTTTCCATCTTGCAGTTGAATATCATATCTTTTTTTATTTGAATTCATCTTCTGTTATGAAATAGCTACCTTTTTTCAGCATCAGTAGAATAAACCCCTCATCATCCTTAGAGGTCGGAGATAGTGGCAGGAGTTAATGGTGTTGAAGTTGAAGGCAACAATAGAGTCACAAGCTTTGTGAGTAAAGTTTTACAACTCGATTGAGTCTTGAATGTGGTAGCTTTGCTCCTAAAGCTTGTCCACAACCTGCCTAAATGACAAGATTGCTCCTTTGTTCCTCGCTTGCACTTTTCTTCTTTTTAAGCATTACATGTAACTTCTGTTGTTCCTTTGTCTTCTCTAGTTTTAGTGCTTAATTAAACTATTCCAATTAAATGTCACTAATCTCATATGGTAATTAGCTACATGATTTTGAATTTGTTAAGAGTCAAATAAAATTCTCTCTTACATAGGATCAGTCTGATAATTGTAACTCTTCTTGACCAAATCATCTGTTTTGAATCCCATATCGTCCTTTGATGTGTTTATATTCATATAGATTGCAGAGGGTAGATAATATGATCCCACATATTCATGTCTTAACATTGGACTAACTTAGTATCGTTCCACCTAACTCTTAACGAATTTCTTAATAGACTAAATGTGTGATGCTTACATTGTTAGCTGTGAGGTCGTAGCAATGCCTTTAAAAGAAGAAACCAATGATGGAAAAAAAACTGCACTATCAGTAGCACCTAAAGCTTTTATTTCTCCAATATACTACTCCAAATGATAAAGTGTTGCCCTTCTAAGAGTCACCAACAATGTATATTTCTGCTATAATTCGTGCTCTTTATTTTTCCTGCATGGTAGTAGTCATACGATGGGTGGGACAGTTGTGGGCCATTATGCTACCATGCAAAATCCAATTGTTGTATGGTAGTAGTCGATATTTCTTTTGAGTCTCTAGATGACTGCCCAAATGGTCTAATGTTCATGTGATGGTGATGGTAAAAGGAAAAGAACCAGGTTTCAATTAAATTTGCATCTTTCTTTATATTACCTGGACTTGTGGTCAACTTTAATTTTGTACACTATCAAACTTTTTAGCATTAACGGATCGGGCACTACTTTTCTGGTTTCAAATGATGATAACACTGATGGAAATTTGGGCAGGTGGTATAAAACTTAACTATTAGATAGAATACGTTGCTTTATGCAGAATAGGCCGCTTTGCTCAAACATGTATGTAATTAGATCCTTCATCAAGAAAGTTACTTGGAAAAACCAATATAGCAGAGATAGCATGTTAAAAAGCTTTGAGAAACACTCCAAAACTCCATGTTTCAATTATGATTGAAGGTAGTTCAAAACATGGGTGGTTTCTGAGTTTCCACTGTTTCTGCTTGAACTGATTCATGGGGCCAAATGTATTATATGCATGGGTAACGTATGCTTATTCTTCCAACAATTTTTAATATTTTCAAATTTTTAAAAGCATTGTTATCAATGTGAAACTAAGATTTTGCTTTTTTTTTGGAAGACTTGGAAGCATCATGATTCCGCATTTCGAGAGAAATAAGAGTTCTTGTGTTTAAAGGAAACATAGGTTTGGCTATTTTATAATCTGAATCTTGTCAACATGTAGGTCCCACTGTGGAAGTTTATCATCAAGCAGGGAAACAATACTATATTAAAATGATGTGAATATATTAATCTTTTCTATGTGAATCAAATTAATGTACCCAATGATCCTAAACACCATAACATGCTATGTAATGATGTCTAACTTGCTTTCTTGGATTTCTTGTCTTATCTTATCTTTTCTTTTTGGGTGGGGGAGGGCAAAACTGCAAAATTGGAGGTCAAAGCACTGTAATTGTGGAAATCAAAACTTCTATTTCTTGGCAAAAACCAACCTTGTAATCAAGATTTTTGATCTTAGTTCTTGATGGAGTTATACCACATTGGAGATTTTACCTATGAGAATTTTAACTTCGGCCCAGTGTCAGCTGGAAGCATGACTTGGGATTCAAGAGTCCACGTGTTCTGAAGATAGGGAACTTCTAAAAATTGGACATGGCAACATGTTTATTTCTTATATATGTATTTATTGATATGTATTGATGTAGGAATATAAGAAACTTATTTGTAGAAGTGCCAAGAGTAGACATATAATGATCATGGCAGCATAATTTGATGTTACGAATTGTCAAAGAGTGTTGTGAAGTGTCCTAGGTGTCCAGCATGCCCAAAAACACAAAATTTGGAGTGTTCTCGTAATGCTGCTTCAGCTACAATTGTTCATGCTGTGTACATGCAACAGCTCAATATTTTGCTCTTGCACTGGACCTATGTTACCAAATTCTGCTTCTCAGTTTTCATGTTGACCAGATTGTGACCAACATGGACTGTTTTATGGTAAATCCTTGTTCTATATAAAATCCAGCCCAATTTGCTTAGAAGACTTTAACTACTGTATGTGATGATGCTTTTTATGAATTGTTGCTCCACTTAGATTTTCATCAGAGTAATGAAAAATACTACTGCATTAAGATGTGATTTTCTAAGAGAACTGGATATCCAACATTGTTGGCAAATGAAATATGAGGTCATGTAGTAGTATAATAGGTAACACTTTCACCACTTTCTGATGCATTTCAATGTCCTTTGGAGGTTCCTTTTGGTCATTTATTGACTTTGTATTATGGGATTGTCAGTTGGTTTGGATCTTTTTCCTTCATCGCAATTTTCCTTTGACATGGATATCTTAATTTTGGTTGAACCTTTCCTTCGCCGCTAGGAAAATATCATCCAAGTTTGTCAAAAAATTTCAACCTTTCTATTCCTTTAGTATCACTCTTAATTAGCACTATATCATCAACCTCTAGTCCGAGCATGTCATGACCAAGATAACTATGTTTAGAGACATTGAGTGGTTCAGATGAAATCTGCTGAATCTGTATAATAAAATCACCTTATTAAGGTTCTCAAATCAAGCTTCTGCAGACTGCCTTAAACAATAAAGTAATTTTTTAATATTTATATCCTTGATAAAATACTTGACCAAAGTCAGCACATTACCACCCTTATTTCGAGGCTTGCTGCTTGATCATTTTGAATCCAAGAACTTCTTTTGCCAGATTACTGTACCAATTTTTGACTGGTTGGATCACTGTAGATGTGTTATTTTGGGTTTATGGAGCAACAGTAAGAGTTGTTTTATGGTTCCATCATCTTGGTGTGTTATATTGTAAGGTTATGGTTTCCGCAACATGAAAAAAATTTCCTTGCATCCTGGACAATGGAATCTTGGGTACTCATCAATGACTGCAATAGAAACTCATTAGTTTTGCTAAGTTATATGGTGATCATATATGACATCTAAAGACACTTGATCTTCATCAAGTCCTTGTGTTCAAACCCATGTTCATAGAAGGAACCTGCGCATGTAACTAATGTGGATGCTCTCAATTTTTAGCTTCATTGGCTTGCCATTGTGATTATTTTACAATATGCATGATGATGGATTTATAATTTATACCAAATGCAGCAGCAAAATTTGTCTGCAGGGAGGAGATGGAGTCACGATTTTTGGCAACCAGAGGGGCTTGTCATATGTCCATTTTTGGCTTAGGACTATTGGTTCCACAATTCCTTCTTTTTTTTCTCACAGGTTTCATGTTAACTTGGGCTGTAGTGGCAGTAGTCTTCTTCCCTATCCATCTGACCTGCTGCAGAGACATTTTAATTCTGGCTCAACCTATTAGACACTCTTTGAGCTTTCTATTGTACCAATAGCCATTCATGTCTGTCCCTTGTTGTTCTACCGTAGCAACTTTTATGTTTCTTCCTATAACTATTACCCATCATGTGGCTTTTAACATAATAGAATGTCAGCATTCATTCATCTCCCCTTCATCCAACCTCCCTTTACCTTTGCATCTGAATGTGGTCCAAGCTGGTAGAGGCTACTCTGATGATGGTTTAGGTCGGTCACTTTTCTGGACCTAGAGAGATCTGGTTCAAGGATTGAATGACTAGAGTGAACATCGACTAAAAGCATGATAAAAGGGACTGGAGGAGAAATGTACAGAAGGACAAGAAGAATCTTGCAAGGAGGAGGGTCCATTTTAATCAAGGTTTGAGGTTTCTTCTATGCCATATCATCTTGACTCCTTACCATGCACCTTATTGTCCATATCTAAACATGCACATTGTCCAGTTTGGCGAACCATGAGTAGATGGGGGCATACTATGCCTTGTACTGGACCATTACATGAATGATAGGGGGCCATGTCACAATATTTTAAACCTTGATTTTATCGAAAAAATCCTAATATCCAATTCCTTTTCCACATTCATGGCTGTTTCCTAAGAGAGTCTGCTACATTTCTTCCTAGTTTCGGTTTTATTAGGACTATGACAGTATTAAATAATTAAAGACCAACATACAATGAAGTCTTTAGAAAGGGGAAGAAGAGGAAGGAAAAGCCATTGATAGCTGGCCAGATATAAATGTTCTCCCAATCTAAACTAAATTTGAGACTTAGCTGAAACAACTCGATAACCTGCAATGATCTGATGATATCACCTAGAATTTCCTGTGTTCAGGGCTTCTTTTGAGCTCAAAGAAATGCTGGCAACACATCTTTTCCTTTCTGATGGTAGGCTGCACCAGAAAATGGTCTCCTTTTGTTTCGCTCTTTGTGCTACTGGTTTAAAGGCTTAGTTTGCTGTTAATTTTGTTTGACCTGAAGGAAATGGTGCAAGTAAGTGATTTCGGAATGTAGAGCAGGTACACTTGAAGCACATAGATGACATAGGTTGTATATCTGTTATAGTTGTTGTTATACATGCATTGTAATGGAGGTATATGATACGACTGTAATTAAAACTGTTCTATTGTTGCATTTGTAGTTTTGAGTATGGAACTGGAATTTACTCCTGGTGGTTGTTTCATATTTACTGATTTTTTTTTTAGAGAGTATTTTTTGTGAGTTCATTAATTAGGATATTTAACATTATCAGGTACTCTGAGATGTCTGAGGTGGAAGTAAAGGTATCTTGTCCAATCTGTCGTGGCTATTGTGATTGCAAAACATGCATGCTTGCTGGAGCTAAAGCTGGTGGGTGTAAGGTAGCTTAATTGCTAGCTCTTTTACATTTAATGTTCTTTTTGCTCTGTGGCAGCCTTTCTTTGCTCTATCAACACTGGTAATTTATGCAGATCTCCATTTTTTTATCTTCAGAAATTTTCAACTGGTCAAACTAACTTCATCCAAATTAAATATGCCTACTACTTAATTGATCAGCTGCTCCCCGTACTAAAGCAGATCAGCCAAGAACAGAAAACTGAGCTGGAAATTGAGGCAAACAACCAAGGTTTGTGTGCAGTTAATAGCTACCTGTTTTGTTGCTTAATTTGATTTTTGATGTCATTCATTCAAACTAGGAAGAAGATTATCAGGTGTTCAGATTCAAGTGGCAGAACGTGGCCCTGATGAGCTACTTAACTGGTAAATTTAACAACTTGAAAGGCATGTGCTTATCAAGATCGCGCTAAACTTTTACATGCTAATGTTCATTTCTAGGAACATAATTCTCTGAATATTTCCTTAATTTTTCAACATCGGCTCTTCTTCATTGAAAGTTCTGAGATATCTGTTGTCTAGTTTTTTTTTTTAGCTTTTGTGAATTCTTTTACTTTCCCCAAAATTGAGAAGAAATTTGAAATTTATCTTGACTTAATTTCGATGTTTTTAATATACTTTTCTTCATCTATCTTAAACTTCATCACTCTCTTGATTTATCACCTAACTCACCTAATTGTTTTCTAGATTTGTTGATTTTGTTTTTTGCTAAATCAGTTGTTAATATTGACTTGTGAATTGTGATTATGATCTAATGTAATGTTGATTTTTGGAACAGCAATAACTGCAAGAACTCAATCATTGATTTTCTTAGAAGCTGCTCCAAGTGTCCTTATAAACTTTGCTTAAGTTGTTGTCAAGAGATACGTGGGGGAAGTCTACTTAAATATCACAACAAGAGGAAATCCTACAAGCATGCTGGCAAGGCACGTAATGGATCGAAGCAAAATCTCTCCAATAGAATGCCTCCTGATATCTCATCTTTGTCAACTAAACTATTATTACCTGAATGGAAATCTGAAAATAATGAGGGCAATATTTCTTGTCCATCCAAAGAACTTGGTGGCTGCGGTGACGGTCTTATGAATTTGGTCTTCATGTTGCCATTCAAGTGGTCTGAGGAACTGGATATAAGTGCAGAACAAATTGCCAATGGTTATAAGTATCCTGATAAGCTAGAAGTTTCCTCTCACTGTTCTCGCATTAAAATGAATGACAAACTTCGGCAATTTAATATAAGTCTACAAGAAGCCTTGGCCACATAGGCCTCAGTGGTGATTATGTGACACAAATTGCATGCATGAAGATCTCAAATTGGAACAAAGGATGTTCCTTGCGTTCTTCAAAGTACAGCTAACATGAACTGCCCAAGTTCCATAGTTTTCTTGAAAATCAGTTAACAATGCTAGTAAAAATGCAAAAGCTGCTGATTGCTCAGATTGGTTGACGTGATTGGTAAGAAGCACTTATAGCAGATGGCATTATATGTTGCTTCACTCAACTTCTATTAGTTTCTTATTTGAATTTTGGCTTCCCTAATTTGGATTACACAAACTAATAGTAGATGTTGTGCTAGCCTTGGACTTGGTCTTTAATAACTATTAGTATCTTTGACCTAATCATTGATGGTTTCTTTAAGCTGGATTCAGTTTACTATATCAGAATTTCTACATGAAATTTCAAGCATTATCAGAGGTGGTGAAATTCTTATTTTATGCGATAAATATGCTTTATGCAATGGTTGTGTATTTAAGGACCATTTACATAAACTTTCTAGGCACATATGTATGCATGATTGTTGATTGCACTGTCCATGTTGGTCTCATAATATAATCGACCATGTATATTGTCCAGTGCTGCATGGGAGTCTGTTACTCATTCTGTTTGTGACTTTATATGCTTATAATGGGATTTTAAGAACTTTTAATAGAATTCAATATTCTTGCATGCTAAATGTAACAATTGGCATCTACTTCAAATCTTCCATGCTACAAGGAACTTTTTTGTGTTTCCTTCTCCTAGTCTTCAGTATCCATCCAATTGTTCATCTTTGTTATCTATTCTATGGGTTAAACAGCTTCCCTGTATCTAGTTTAGGTACTGCAGCAGATTGTATTCGATCTATGCTCTGAGCTAAATTGATTTAGTTTGTACTGAATATTATTCCAACAACATCAACATCTAATTATGGCAACTTGATGTTCGTTATTTGTGATTATGATTCCTTTACTGCCTCCTTAAGGCGAGATTGTCGATCAATTTTAGAAGGATTTCAGTTTGAATATTTGTGCTTGGATTCATATGCTCTTATGGTACTTGTTGAAACACACCCTCAATTTGATCAGCTGCATATCATAATGAAACAACATGCTGCATCTTACTGATAATGAGCCTTTTCAAAAATATTACATGGTATATTCAATATGTCAGTGCTCTAAGCCTACTAACAATCTGTTGCCTGCATATCCACTTGCTATATATTCTAGTTTTCAATAAATATTAGAGTTGATTCATTTCATCATATTTTGATCTCTTATTTCTGTTCATCTTAATTGAGCTAGTGATGCTTATAACTAATCTTATCTCATCCTTGACTGGTAAGATTCAAGATGTGGCCTTTTACTTATCACATGAGTTGCTAGGAATATCTAGTTTTACAACCTTCGATTGTGAAGGTTTAGTTGCTACCTTAATTACAAAGGCCAATACTTTCTCTAGCAGGCAATGCTACATTGCTGGTAATCTTCTGCTTTACTCCAAGCATATTGATTTTGTAGTTTTTGTCATCAAGACCCACACTGACGCCTACTTCTATCAGGTCTAACTCCCCATCTAACAAATGTTGTTGTTGTAGTGTGTTCATGAGTTGCGTACATGTGTGCATGCATCATATTTGTATTTAGTACATGTGATTCTCTTGTATACAAGCAACAAGGACATATTTTGGCTATATTGCTCTCATTTAGTTAATTGCAAGGAAAATACCTGTGCGATTCATTGGAAGTAAATTAACACATTTAGAAGAATAGATTAGCAAATCCACAATTTCAAATACATTAGGAATCCCATTAGCAATCACCACAATATCATTTGATTTTCAAACAAAAAAAGTTCTCATGCATTAACAAACCATTTGAAATATGTCAGATCACCAATTAGCAGACAACAAAACTAATATTCTGAATGGTTACACCACCCAAAAAACATTATTACAGATTTACAGTTATCAAGCATATACCAAGTAGTTTATATAAAGCCATAAACTAGACTAGGCTGGTTTATTTGGTTGACACAAACCTATCAAGATTGACGTTTTTCTTGAATTGGTTCTCAGGTTTGAGCAATGGAACTAAAGTAACCCAACCCAATTCAGAGTTGGATTTTCTTGAATTGGTTCTTGTGTTACCCAAAAATAAAAATAAAAAAATATTGCGGTAAACTGATCTTGATTTTTCATTTAATTATGTCCACTTCATAATTTTTAGGCCACAAATGAAATGATGAACAGTTGAACCAGCCTAACAGAACCAATCATGACTTAGATTGGTTTATATTTGTTCTCAGATTACCCAAATATTGAAACAAATAAATCTTTCATTTTTTTTTGGTAACCCCAATTGGTTCTGGGCTTCTGGTACTGTAATGGAACAAATAGATGGTACAAACATTGTAACCTGACGTATTCAAGACGTGGGTCAATTTTTTAAGCATGAAAAGAAAGCAATAAGTAGTTCACGATTTTTCAAATTCCATTCACTTCATAAGTTTTGGGCCACAATCAAACCAATATGAATAGTTGAACCCCAATTGGTTCACAATTTTTGCTGTTTCAACAGAACAAATAACTAGTACAAACAACCTAAACCTGACCTAATCTAAATCGGGTTGTTTCGGATTGGTTCATAAATTACAAATAAATTTTAAATCATAGATTTTTGGTACTGTAGTTAAAACCAATCAATATTGGAAAAATTCTAATCAAAACTAATCAAATCATCTCTCTAGTTACCTATCTTATAAAAAAGCAATAGCTATAGTTTTATCATGATTATTTTGTAAATACTAATTGATTCTTAATTTCCATACATTATTGATCCGATCGATGGGGGAATCAAGATATTTGAATTTAATTAAACTTAGGTTGTGGATTTCAAGTTACTCAAATACTGAAAATACACATCTGCATGAGTTTTTAGATTGCCTGAGTGTTTTTTAGGGAAGATTCTTCAGGTTTATTAATCAACAGAATTTGCAATGCTTAGGATTTGTTTGTCTCTAAACCAATTTTTTCTTGTTGATTTTATGCATCCATGGAATTTATTTATTTTTTCTTTTTTAACCTCCCATTTCCATTGTTAAGATGTCCAAATTAAATTAGAATATCTATATATTGGCTGATTTTTCTTATTGTCATATGGAAGTCTTAGAAAGATGGCAGATGCATACAAAGTTTAGATAAGATATATGTGACTAGCATGACTAATTTGAAAGTATGCAAACAAAATGAACATAAAACTTTTAAATGTGTTCATATGTCAAGTGAGATGTCGAAATAATGGCACCCACAAAATGCATTTTATACATATGCAAGACAAATTATATGTGCATATGCATGTGTGCTTGCTTTTGTACATGCGTATGCATCAGATGATGACTTCATAATGAAATGGATCTAAACATGCTTGTCATAAGTAGAATGACTCATTAATTATCAAGAGAGCATACATACTTACCTCAAATGCTTGGAGGATAATGTTTGGATAGATAATCAGGAAAATAAGAAAAAATTAACCGATATTTGATCAAGTCAAAGCATGAGTAAAAGCATGAAAGATATTGCAAATACAGTAGAAATGTTTGGAAAAACCATCTAAGTACATAGAATTAAGGTATGAACATGACAATAACAAGATTTTGTAACAAATGCATAGATATAATGAAATTATAATTAATAAATTATCCTGTAGATCTATCTCAAATAGATATTTTGATGTAAGGGGATGGCTCTCAATGCAAGTGCAAATTATAAGGTTGATAATAGAAACCAACACAAAAAGAAAAAAGATGAGTGATAAAATTAGGTTGTGAAGAAGACAAAGGATCACAAATCAAGTAACCAGAAAATTTCTGCAATAAAATGTATGGATATAATTAACTCATAGGTTATACACTACCTTGTAAATCTATCTTGGGATAGATTTGATGATTTGATGCTTTTCTTTTGGGATGCTTTCTCTGCTAAGATGCCTTTAAAATTGACAACTAAAGGAAATAAGAAATTTTTTAAAAAATATTAAGAAAAAAAAATCGATAGAATTAGATTGGAGGAAGATAAAGCCTAATGAAGTAAATGAGCATAAAATTATAGTAATATGCACAGATATAACATCAATGAAGTGAGCAAAAAGAACTTTTTAGTAAATAATGATCTTATAGGTTTTTTTTTTTAAAAAAAAACTTGGAAATCTGTCTCGAGAGTGATATTGTGAGTGGATGGTTTTCGCTCGAGATGCTTAAAAGTAGTATGTCTGCCAAGATACCTTCAATATTTATGAACAAAAACAAGTCATAAATAAGAAAATACTATATAACAAAAGTCCCATGATGGAAGTAATAAAATACTTTCATGTAGAAAGAAATGAAGGGATGTATGTGTAGGTGTGATTCTGTGTTTCTTTCTTTTTTTTTCTTCATTGGGTGTCATCATTTTCTATTGGGCAAAGTTGTGGGAGAGAGCTTTTCATAATATTTAGAAATTTTACAATTTTGGTTGGGAGAGCAGAGAGAGATTTCCAGCCTTCTCAGTTTTAGAAGTTTTAAAATCTTTGTGAGTTGTCTTCTGTAAGGTATTTTAAACAGGCTGTAGTGATATTTTATTTTTGGACGTTTTATTTGTTGTTTATGGTAAACATGGAGGTAAAATCTTTATTTTTTATGAGTTGACTATCGTAATTTTGGTGGGCTTCTAACAATTTTAGAAGTGTTAAATTTTTTAAAATTTTATGGGCTATCTACTCTCAACTTGTTGTTGGTGTTGGGGGGTGGGGGGGGGGTGGGGAATTCCGTGAAAGTAATTTTAATGATTCTTATTTTGCGTTAGAGATCAGATGTGGGTGGGAAAAAAGATGTGGAGAGAGAGAGAGAGGCAGGGTTATTCAAGCATGTTTCTGTTTTCTTTTTTAATAAAAATTAAAATTTAAAAGCAGAGGTGGAATTTTTTTTTTTTTTTTTTAGTTGAGTTGGAGGAGGGGGAGGGGATGGAAGCTGTTCATGCCATGAGATGTGGAGAAGGACAAAAAACAGATTTGGAAATCATATGCGGCGGAATTTTCTCTTTTTCTCTCTTTTTTCTGATAAAAGAAGAATAGAATTTCTTCACTCCCCTCCCATTTTCTCTCTCCTTGTTGTTTAGTATAACAGTATGGATCCCAATCATTGACTTTAAACCGACCATCCTGCAAGTTGCTCCTAGGTTCATATAATATCCAAATTTATCAAGCAGTGTCATGGTGAAAGCATACTTTAAGAAGACTTTACATTTTAGATGTATAACTTATGTCTTTTATCATATTTGCATTATTATTCATTCTGATCAAGCATCATCTTATTGAGGTCATACTTTTATAGGATCTTAGAGTCTAGATGCACAAATAAACATTCTTCTGTGATTTTTACATTATTATATGGAAAAGCTTTTAATTATCTTTCATTGTTGTCTTGTAGGTGGTATATGGCTGATATATATATGTATGCCAATTTTGTTGATGAACTAAATATCTGGGATGCCTTCTAGTTGAGTATCACATAGATGATTTATAAATGTTGATAAATTAGGATAATTCTGAATGATCTTGGTGTTGAAAGCCCGAAATTTCTTATGCTAAATAACGTGATCTACCAGCATTCTACATGACATTTGTTTTTCATTATGTGCTGTATGTTTTGGACAACTCAATCATCATTCTGCCTTTTGTTTTCCAACAGAACTTAATGGTATTATTTGTTCATTATTGTTGCCGTATAATTGAACATTGTCATAGATGATCATTTCCTCACTGGTGACACGGTTACAGATAATGACTATGATAAATTAGCTCCACACGTTTTTTTTTCTATAGGTTGCTTTGGTAGACATTGCTGAGTTTGTCAACTAATTTAGTTTCCTGCAAAACTTAATATTTCTAATATATTTCAAGTTGAACTATGTTAAGTGATTCCTTTCTCTTGCATTGTGAAATTTCTGTTGCTTCAGGATTGGAGGTAAATCTGGGGGCAATAGCTGTGAGAATGTAGTTTTTCATCTGTCCCCATGCTTCATGGATATGTTATTCCTTTTGTTGCTGACAGGCAATTTTAATTTATCACTTCAGATGCACTCGTTCACCGATATAATCAAAATTCCGGGTACATAGTTCTCCAGATTTTCCGTCTGTTTCTGAGAAATGCAGGAACTCTTCTAGTGCAGATTTTTAGTTCATGCAGTATTTGTATATGATGCTATTTTAAGTTTAGCGTACTCTCTCTGCATGAAATGAATCTATGGACTATTGCGGCTGCTTTCTTTAGAAATAGGGCATGCATCAGTTTGTAGCTGTACAATTAAGAGCTGGCGACTGGTATCAGATGACTAAGCGATCTTGCAAGTAAAAAGGGAAACTAAACAACGTGCATGCACGCGCCTTCCTGTCCACCTGCACGCATGTGCGCGCACAGAAGGAAAGAAGATCCGCGCCCCTGGGTGGATCCAAACGGGCAGAATGTGGCAGAATTTTTATGAGTGGAATATAATCTTAGCGACAAAAAATTCCAAAGTTGCAAGTGGTTGCCTCATTAGTAGAACAGTTTTTTTCGTAGTTGTGATGCAACATACTTTAGTAGACAACTGACAAGACACCGTTGAACCCACTTGAGAGATGCAAAATTTGTGCTGGCCGTCGCATTATTCGTGGTAGACGTGAACCACAAAGCTGGCAGGGTATGTTCTGGGAAGGAGATTTCCCTTGTATAATGTCCAGCAGGAACACTAGATTTCATGCTGGATAGAATATGAATCGCAGAGCAGAGTATATCATTGTCCAAAAATTGGGCGATTCATTTATGACATAATAGCATTTTGTATTAAGGGTTTTGCTATGGTGTTTTTTTATATTATTCTAGTATGAAAGATTTTTAAGATATGATCTATTATTATTTTTTATATATTTTATTATTTTTTTAAAAATAATTTATTATTATTATTTCTTTTTTTCTCCGCCATGTCTTCTTCGTGCCCGTAGGTGCCACCTATGGTTCCTTCGTCTTCTTTCCCCCTCTGTTCTACCATCTCCCCCCTCCCCTCCAACCTCACACCACCACCACAAGCCTGACTCTCCTCGGGCAATGGCCCGAGGCTCCTCTATCCTCTTTCCTTCATTCTTGTTCTAACACCCCTTCTCTCCTCCTTGGTGACGGTTTGTAGTTTCTCCACGCCACCACCCCCACGCCACCAAGGTGCCACCTTCCCTCGTGATGGTCTGTGGTCTCTCTATGCCTCAGCCCTCCTTCATCCTTTCCTCTCTCTTCACCCCCACCGTCAAGGGGTGATGGTTTGTAGTTTTTTTGCACCACCATCCTTCCCCCTATTGCAGCCTTCTTGTACGGTGGCCTGCAGCTTCTCTACGCTGCCATCATCTTCCATCCTTTTCTCCAAATGTCTAGCTGAATATGAATCGCAGGGCAAAGTATATCATTTTTCAAAAATTGGGCAGTTCATTTAGGAGTTGATAGCATTTTTTGTATTAAAAGTTTTGCTATAGTATTTTTTTATATTATTTTAATATAAAAGATATTTAAAATATGATATATTATTATTTTTTATATATTTTATTATTTTTAAAAAATAATATTTTATTATTATTATTATTTTTTTTCCCTCCCATCTATGCTTTCTCCATGCCCATCCTTTTCACATGCTCCATCTATTTCTCTTCCGTCTTCTTTCTCTCTTTTTTGTGTTATCGCCATTAGCCCACACCCCCCCCTCCCCCCCATCCTTCAGTGCTACCACCGCCAACTCGACCCCCCTTGGACGATAGCCTAAGGCTTCTCTGTCCTCTCCGTCCCATCCCCATGCTATCAATCGGCCCTTCCACCCCTCTCCCCTCCCCCCTCCCCCCATCCACTGGTCAAAGAGAAGATTTTTTAAGGAAATAAATATTATAGTATAAAATAATTTTAATTTTTAAGATATTTATACATGATATTTTATCCGATTAAAATTTAAATAATCTGATAATCAAAAGTAGATAAAAAATAAAAAAAATTAAAATATGATTTGGGGCACCGTAGCAAATCTTTGTATTAACGGTAGTTCTCCAGTTATCGAAGGCAGTCTCTGCAATATTCCCCGTCTGACGAGAATCTAGCTTTATGGTATCATTTTCTGTCCCCGCTCTGCTAGAGGCTTGAGTGTTATGGCGACGGTAATAATATATTGTACCCCGTTGATCTTCGAGCTATACTAGCACAGAAATACGTTGTGCTGCATCATGCGGTGCGTCTGGGTGCTATATTAGTGTTTTGGCTGACAATGCTGTCTTTCTTATTAATGCTATGTGATTGACGAGCATTTAGGCAAAACCACAAAGAACTCAAGGCCTAAAAGATCTACGTGCAATATTTTTTTAGTTGTTTTTCCTTTGCGTTTGTACTGTTTTTTATTGAACTTATAAAGGGAAACGGAATTCATACTGTTATTCTTACTTTTATCTTGACATATATTCTATCACTCTTATTTTTGCTTGCGTTTAGCTTTTCCTTGCGGAAATTCAATAGCTTACAATCTAGTCAGTTTGTGAAGCAATATGCAATGGTTTGATAGCAATTATTCCTTTTGTAAAACTTTTAACCACAAATTATCCTCGAGCAGAAGCAAAACAAAGGCATACAACAGGAAAAGGAATGTAATATATTTTTAAGTGAAACAAGCCCAGTTATTATTCGATGACATTATTATTTAACTTGAATGAATGGTAAGTAGTTATGTGCCTCATTGGAAAATAAAAACCATAAGACTGATACTATCTCATTTTGGTAAGTAAGCTTTTGAAGTTGGAAAGAATGAAATACAGGTCAGACTACCAAACTCAAGCTTTTTTTGACATCTCCAAAGATTTGCAAACATCATGAATGGTTTGAAAACTACAGTTAGTAACGAGTTTGTTTAATGTGAATTTTTACCTTGTCATTTGCATTGGCGCAACTTTTCATGTATCTGTGGCATACAATTCTTCTTCCTCTATCTTGACTCTTGGGCCTTGGTGATCAATTAGTGCGAGCAGGATCGTATGTAGCATAACCATTTCAAGTTTACTACGCAGATAGCATGCCTTATCCATAGATTCCATACCCTCTTGCTCGAGGGCTACTACTAGTCCTGCATTCTTCTTTGGCCAATATGGTTGTTCCCGCCAATGCCTCACTCTTGTTTTCTTCCGCAATTATTGTTCATCCCCTATATGCTTTATAAACAGTTGTTTGTGAACACACCTTGTGCAACTTCATTGAAAGTTGTACGGTAAGGATAGAAAGGGGGATTTGAAGGTACGTAGTACCTTGCTCGAACGAAGACATGGGAATATAATGCAGTCCTTTAAAGTAAGCACAATGCACCACAAGAAGGGAAGCTCTACATATGTTAACAAGAAATTTGGGGATATAGCATACGCAGGTGCAACCATAGTTGAAAATTTCAAATTCTTTTAGTAAAACTCACATTGTTTCATCATAATTTTGCAATCTAATGAAAATTCTGCTTATAGGTTTTACCCTGTAAAACAAATGTGGCATTACATTTATGTATTCTCCCTTTTCTAAACTTATACGAGGGATTTTAACCATATTTTGGTATTTTCACCAATACTGTTATCCTAACATGATGCCCTTACCCAATGAAATTTTTTGGGTAGTTTACTATATTTCTTCCATCTTTCTTTTGAAGTTCTATTTTCTGTCTTATAATTTTCTTTCTAGAGATAATTAATAAAGATCTAATAATTAAAATATCATCAAAGTACTTCACCAATAAAACCCCTTGAAAAACCAAAGTTGTAGGGCCTATGAGGATTTTCTTTGCTGATAAATGTCCTAAGATCAAGGCTTCTTATCATCGTCTCGTCTATAGATTAAAAGGCCTATTATGGATGTAATCAACATTATACGCATTAGTTCAAATCAATACTTCAATTGGCTAGTCTTAGGAATAAACATAGTAGTATAATGATGTTTAAGATATGTTTGCATATCATGAAGATGGTCTAATCTGCTTTTTTTCCCTGCTAGTAGCAATATTGTATGGCTATTATTATTATGATATATCATTTTGTACAGAATTCTACATCTCTATTTTATTAGGTTGAATTGGAGAGTTTTATGACACTCTTCCTAGAGTTTCAATATCAAGCTCCATCTATTTATTGACACCGTAGTCTATACTTATATTCTCCACAGATTTCTTCTTTCGATTTAACATAACCAACTCATCAAAAATAATATCTCTAGTAACAATAATTTGGATGACTTAGAATTATCTATATACTATAGTCTATATAGCTTCACTTCATTTGTATAACTTAGAAATATGCATCTTCTTGCCTCTAGTTCAAGTTTATCACATGATACATGTAGCACAACCAAATATTTTCAAACAAAAATAATTAATAGAGTTATCAAACCATACCTAATGCAAAATATTGTACTCAATTGTAGTTGATGGTGATTGATTTATCAAGTATCATGCTATATTAACTGCTTCAAAATATAAGGTTTTATCGAGTTTATAATCACATTTCCCTTAATAAGTATCCTAATTATTCATTATACAACTCTAGTAAATGATACAAATTATTAACCAACTTTCCTTTCATTTTTACAAGGGTTCTCTTAGAAAAATTAGCAAATTATTTTCATCAGTATGCTTATAATATCCTTATGAATCCAGAGTATCCAAAAAAATCAGATTTTTTTTTTTTTAATTTCAGAATATGCAAAGATTCTAAGGTCCTCACAATACCATGGTATATCAATTTGAACAGTTCTAACATCATTACCTATAATGGATTTATTATCTCTCAACAAAATATTTTTTTTTCAAATTTAATAAGTAGAAAATCAATCTCTACTAGGAGTTATGTGAAAGAAACAACTAGATCAAAAATCCACTCTCCCCTAAAGCTCCCGATGTTGATTGACAAAATCTCGCTACTAACATCATAAGAATTTTCCTGTGCCATACTAATATTAGCTTTAAAGATAGGCTCTCTTTTCATCCTTTCTTTTTATCTCTGGATAAAATCTTCTAATGTACTCTTCTTTGTGACATTGAACATAATGGATGCTTTTATTCTTTGATTTGAAGTTACCCCTGCTGTCGGAATCTCTTTCCTGACTCCTATCCCTAGCAATCGAGCATTCTTCTTAATTTTTTATATAACTTCCAGATATCTCTTCTTTTCAACTCTTTAGATTGCAAGTTATCTTTTATATTACCAATTAAAAGTGACTTTCTACCTTATAATATGATATCAACAAAGTTCTTGTAAGAAGACCGTAGTGAACATAATAATATAAATGTCTGATCTTTATCATCAATTAGAACACTAAAATTTCATAAATCCAAAATAGCTTTATTGGATTTATTTATATGATCTTTATAGGTGTACTTTCTTCATATGTAGGTGATAGAGTCTATACTTCTAATATTATTTGTTTGTGAGTGACTGAATCAAGCATCTACTCTCTAATTTTAAATGTAGTTCAGCCACGTCTTCTCCTCAATGACTTTTCTAAGTACCTCATCTGCCAAATATAATTCAATTTTATCATATGCTTCATCAACAATTCGTTATCTTCATCGGACATGATATCTAGTTTCTTCTTACCTTGTACTTAAAGGACTTGCATCTTAATCTGTTAGATGTCAAAATCATTTGCATTATTGAATTTTTTTATTTCAAATTTTAAAAATCATCGTCATGAAGCTCGAATCAGAAAATACCACTTATTTTATCAAACAGGAAGAATAACATAACAAAAAGTAAAAATTAAAAAGGTTTTCTTACAAACCCAAGTAGCCAGCCAATCAGGCGGTCTATTACCCTCCCAAAACATCACATCATGAAACTCTCAAAGGGGAATCCTCATTTGCCCAAGAGCAGTCCATGCACTAACAGTTGAAGGATCTCTTTGGAGAATGACTTGTATTGGTTGAAGCAATCGCACAGCTATGACCAACCCTTACCATGCTGCCCTTGCCTCAGCTCGAGGTACGGTGCATGGTGCCAAGGATTTAGATGCAGCGCAGCAGGGAAAACTGGCCGCTAGGATCACAGATCAGAAAGCCAATACTACCATCACGAGTCCCGACTGTAGCGTCAAATTTGATTTTTATTGGGCGAATGGGGAGGGGCGTCCATTTAACAAGAAGCGGTTGATTTGACGCGGACGGTGCTTAAACTCCAAAGCAGGATGAGGGCTTTGACTGAAGCTGGAACAGCAGCGATATTTGTTCCTCGAAACAACCTTTAGTTTCAACATCGCCAAATCATCCACAACCAGTGTAGCAGAGACCAGCAATATTTCTCCTGGAGTCCAACCCAGAGACAGACCCCAGACTGGGCAAGCAAGAGCCCTGGATCGAACCATATGGAGTATCATCCGTGGGCAACTGCATCTGTCCCTTCCCCTTGGCTCAGGAAGCCTTAAGCCATGCATTTATCTTCCAATCATAACCATCACCACAAGATCAGCCGGACCGTCTAGGGAATTTAATACCAACCCAAAACATTACAACAAAGGTATAAAGACATGAATCAGTAGTAATTTATATTGTAGATATCATGTATTAAATATTAATTGTAGACTAGATAGTGGGAACCAGAAAATTTACAGCGGGCGCAAAAGGACGAAAAAGGACAGGCCTTTTGTCGTTTTCACTCACATGCCTCAAGTCAAAAACGGGTCACGAGAGAGATGAGGACGAGGAGGGCGGGAAGGGAAAAGAAGGGAAGGAGGAGGGCAGAAGGGGAAGAGGCGGTGGAAGAGTCGAGCTTTTGGAACTGGAGGGAATCGACGGCGAGGGGCATGTTCTCCTGGTCGGGGCTGCACTTGTAGTTGCCGTCCCCATCGTGGCTCGGGGGATGGGCGCTGTACAGTACGGCGCGCAGAACAGCGGACACCGTGGGGATGTAGGCCGTCTTGTTCTTCGCCAGAAGCCACGTCAGCCCCATCAGCTGGCAGTCCCGCCCGAACATCCTCGCCGCCCGATCGCCGGCTCCTCCTTCGTGACCCTTCAGCTGTATATATATATATATATATATATATATATATATATATATATCACCACCGCACACAAAAAAGAGGAAATCAGATCAGATAAGCTTCTCCTCTTTCCATGTTAGCCGTCTGATCAATTGCTGAAATGAGAATTAAGACAATGTCACCGGTTCCTTTGCTCTCAGATATGCAACGGATGGTTACTAAGTAATCTTTATTTCCAATTCTCAACAATTGGAATTTGTTTAGAGGGAAAAGAGAGAACTGGAAGACGAGAGCCTCATTGTTAATTTAAGAAAAAAAATTTCTTGCATTTTCAAGTAAGAAACAAAGACTTATGCTTTCTAATTTCCTCCTAGAAAAGAAGAAGAAGAAGAAAATGTATCGATTTCTTGATATAATAATGGTTGGGAGTTGGAAGAGAAGGGTGTTTTGGTGAACTTGGAGTTTGGTCGGCCGGCAAACGCATAGTGGGCTGTGTGTGGAAAGTGGGACTTAACTTTCCCCGCTCTAAGAAGTGGAGCAGAATGCATATTTATTACTATGAGTTGCATTAAATTTTGGCCAAATCCGTTATCCGAACTTTGCCGGAAAACGATGGCCACGAGCCCTATTTATTATTCTCAACAGATAGGACTAAATCATTATCCTCCTGAAGTCTAATAAATGCTTTTATCGATTTCAATATTATAAAAATGGTTAATTTTTATCCACAAGAAGGTGTGTGAGAATGCTAGGCCCATTGAATTATGTTCATGCATATTAGTGTACACATCGGGTGGCACACAAATTGTATAGCTTTGATTATAAATTCTAAGCAGAACTATAAATCCACTCTCCCTCTGCAAACACAACTTACAATTAGATCGAAATAAAAAGTTACAAAATTAAAATACTAACAGTGGATACTTTTCTTATGTAACATGGTTCATAAAGGAATATCCCACAAACAAAAAAAAAAAAAAAAATGCTGACATTGTTGAAAAAATAGTAACAGAAAACTGAGAGAAGTCTCATTCTAACATTTCTTTGGTTCATCGTGGGCATCAATAGCATTGCTCTCGATCATTGAGGGAAGCAAAATGATCAAAGTGATATTCCATTACCCACTAAATGAAAGCAAAAAAAAAAATTCGAACAGAAGAGACTAGCATCAATCAAGAGTTTTGAACTTTGCTTGCTGAACTTTTTTTTTTAAAGGATAGCATTTCAATAATTTTATTTGTATATATTTTTAAATGGTTAACTCGATTAAATTTCAAAAGAAGAAGAAGAAGAAGAAGACTGACCTTCTCGAGGGAGTGCAGACAGCGAGTGCAGCCGGCGTAGGAGGCGTTGCGGCAGTTGCGCTCCAGCTCCCGGACCGCCGCCGTCGGGGTGGCGTTCCGGGCTGCGCCACCCGCCCCACCGCTAACGTTGAACGCCGCCGGGCAGCGGAGCGACCCAATCTGGTGGAGCCGGATGCCGCAGAAGCAGAGCACGGTGTCGCACGTGGCGTTGGGCCGCGGCAGGCGGATGTCCCGCCGCTCCAGCGAGCTCTGCAGCGAGTCCACGCACTTCTGGTTGTCGTCCGGCATCAGCGGTCCGTCCGCCATATCCGCCGTCGCCGTCGGCGGGGGACGGACCTCCAGCGCCGACCGGGCGTGGGCGGCGAAGAGCCAAGCAGCGAGCACCGGGCAGCAGCGGCTGCGATCGAGGGAGCGGCCGCAGGCCTCGCCGACGCCGCCGAAGAGCTCGTCGGAGAGGTCGAGCCGGCAGGTCTGGTTCTCGGCCTGGACGACGGGAAACGCGGGGACGGTATTGGGTGCGGCGGAGGAGAACTCCCCCGGGTCCAGCGGCTGCTTCTCGTCGGAGTAGGCATCGGGGGAGAGTTCGGCGGAGGCCCGGACGGTCAGTAGAGAAGCAGAGAGAAGGAAGAGTAATAGAGTGGGCGAAGAGATCGCTGTCATTTTCTTTCAGTTTTCTTTGCTTTCTTGATTCAAAGAAGATTCAAGACATATTCTGATACAAACCTCTAAAAGAGAGAAGTGGTGTTGTTGAGAAGGAAAAGGTGAGAGGGAAGAAAGCTGCAGATTCTTTCTTTGAAGACTAACTTTTCTCTTCCTCCTTGGCTCCTCAAATGAGAGAGAGGGAGTGTGTGGGGGGGGGAGGTATAGGGGAAATCTGCAACTCAGTGTTGTTATAATAACAAGAAAAGAGAGAATGGAGAAGATTAGAAATGATAAGAGGCCAAATGGGTGAATGGAGAGGCGGAATCCAAAAAGGTAGAGAAGTTTTAAAGTTATTAAAATAAATAGAAGAACGGGAGGGAGAACAGGGGAGTGGCGGTGTCCTTTTCTTGGTCATTCCCTGGGGGAGATGGCATGGTGAGGCGCTTTTTGGACTGTCACCTCTTGTCTCTTCTTTGTTGAGCTGATCACAGACTACAGCTGACTCCCCTTATTAGAGTCTGCAACGTAGATAAATGTGAGGATTTTTAGGTGTGGGTCCCATGCGAGAGTACACAACCACCAAGGTCATTCACTGCACTGTAGAGTAGAGTAGGACGAGAAGGGGAAAGAGGAACCGGGTGGAAGCCCAGCTTTTGTCGTCTAGGTCTCTTACCGTCCCCCTCGATGCTGCTTGAGGGGCGCATCAACTGCGTTATAGGTTCCTTTGTGGGAATGGATGTATTATTAAAACAGAGGGAAACTTATATTATGGATTGTTTGGACCAGGGTTAGGTTTTTGGAAAGATTAGAGCCGTTGCACCAATTAACATATATCCCACACGCTACTAGTTTAATTACCTGTGCTCTGGTCTTCACTTTCCAACCCTTTCTACAGCATAAATATGAAACAATAATTATTAGTTTGTGTGATATTTTGCGACAAAAACCATGGATTTCTTCTTTAATAGCATACAGGACAAAGTATTCTGTGCCCATGATCAGTGTTCAGGTCATCCAAATTATGGCAGTCAGGTGTTGGTACCAGACATGGTGGGGTTTGTGGTGTCACGCCCTTTCCAGTGTGTAGCCATCCACCAACTTCCAGGTCTTTTCTATAAAATAATTGATCAGATTAATACTATTACGACCTATAAATACGCATTCTATCGTCAACTAGTATCATATATAATCTTGTTTCTTATCAATTATTCTTCTACTATGATAACTACCAATAATCACTACAATAGAATCTATTTATTTTAACAAACAAATCAAAAGTTTGATAATGATTTTGTTCTTGGTTAAGCAAGCAATATTTTTTGGGCTCAGTTTGGAAGTCAAATCAATGGTCCAAACCGGGTGTCACTGTAAAGCAAAAAGGGCCCCACGACCCAGCATAAAATATGAGATTGGAGGCAAGAATCGTGGGCTGGAGGGATTAACAACGAGAGGGTTTGCGGTCTCGAGGAGGGAAGAGAACAGAGGCGTATTGTTGTCGGTCTTGATTCCAGTATTGGGATGGACGGACGAAATGTTTGGTGGGGGCATTTTGAGAGATAAGCAAGCAAAGGCATGGGAGTCTGGAATCTAGCACTAGGACTGCCAGATGTGGAGGAGTTGGGGTTTAGGTTTGGTCACTGGCTACGAGGTTCACGTGAGGTCGTGAATGGGTTGGGTCTTGGCAGCCTATTGAAACTATCAAGGAAAATACCAGAGTAACTCTCAACAGAAATCTACAAAGCGAAGTCTTTGTCTCAGTAAAAAGAAAATGGAGGGGGGAAATGAAAAAAGAACGTTGACAAAGTCAATGTGGTTGGTTTAAATCTTTGTCTAAAAGGGGCGGTAATAGAAAAATGAAAAGACTAGTGAAACGAGAAATGACATTCTCTTTATCCCATTAAGTAAACTGCCTTCAACCACTAAAGATCATCCCACCCGAAAGTTGAAATCTGTCTAAAGGGGTGGTAACATAAAAATCTTTGATCAAATCGCATACTCTTTTATTACGTAACGTCATTCGGCATTGGGCAGTGAATTGTCTAAGTGAGTTTTTTCCTTCACCTCATCTCTACGGTCCATCTCATTGTGTAATTATATAACATTGTTGTTGTTGTACACGAGTTTGGATTGTATCTCTCATGCGACAGAACGAATGATCCTTCTTCTTTCACGATATCAATCATTGAATGATTTTAATATATGAAACACTTGGATGCATGGGATTGCACCAAATAAGAATTAACGGAGATTGTATTGTAAATTAGCTGGGTTTTGTTTTTGCAAATTAAAACCAACTTTATGTTTTTCAAGCTTGCTCATAAGGCAGCCCTCCCCACTCGCTTTGCTAATTTTGTTCCCACTCTTTACGAGTCATCATGCTTTCAACTTTATATCCCGGGCTGAAGTCAGCCTAAAATTATAGCAAAGAAAGAGGAACATCTCAAATCAAAGTGCTATGATGAAGCTATTGAATGACCAAAACAGGCCCTGTCAACCAGTTATCTATGCAATCAGGGCCTGGTGAATACAAATAAAAATAAAAAAAAAAGCATCACAAGGTCTAATCAAACATCGTGCATCTGGAATGGTCTTTTTTAACTCAAGCAGTCCCACCCCAAACCTATGTGCCTCGAAGCAAGAAATGAGGAACCTACATGGTGCAACAGGACACGAGTTTGGGTGGAGCTTGACAGCAAAAGAAGTAGCTTTAGAAAAGAAGCAACCAAAAGAGATAAGGGAGAGTCCAAAAAGTAAAAGAAAAAAAAAGGTTTATTTCCTGATTAATTCACCCTCCACATGGAAGTTGCCTTTCCCTTCTCACATTATCATAGTATCCCCAAAAAAATACACCCTCGAAGACCCCACTATGAGTACCTGTAGTTCTTCTGTATTCATTTCTTTTATCTTGGAATCTGTCTTCTTCTTATTCCCTGCCCATATCGACAAGAGATTGAAGTCACCAGGTAGGGACCCATAGAGAAAACTATAAAACTAGAAGACAAACAAGCACATGTACTTAAAAAAAAATCAACACGATCAGAGCTTGGGGAAGTGTGGACGTAGTGACAAACCACAAGAATCTACTTACCTTGTGTATCAAACCCCAAAGCCCATTACAATCATACCCATTAAAAGCTCTAATCAAAGTTCTAAAAGCCAACTCAAATCCCGTAAGGATTTAGCTTTACAGGGGCTACTTTCATGGGATTCTCTCTTTGGGAGATGGGCTCAAATCATATTTTAATGACTGGACTGTGGGGGATGCGTTGGCTCCCCGTTTCCGAGCCCAAGCTTTTTTGAAGGAGGTGGGGGACACTGGAAAGGAAAACAAAGGGGTGGGAGTCTCTTTGGGAAAGGGGCTTCGGTAAATCATTTTTAAAAGAAAAAGGAAGCGAAAAAGCGGCAATCATGGGATGGTGGGCCTCAGAAGGAGATCACCGGATCGCACCTTCAGCTGGTTCTTGGGTGGTCTCTCACTCCTCAGATCCAAACTTGGGCTGAATCCAACCGTCTTTATCTTTTCTTTTACCCCCACTGATGGCAGCCTTGGCGTGGGGATGGCAAGGGGTCAGCTCTTCTTTCTTTGTGGTCATTATTTTTATTTTTATTTTTTTTTCGTGACAGAGGACAAAACTCACATCTGACAGTTCTGAAAAGGGCCATCAGGCCTAGATATGTCGAAATAGTCCATTGGGTGGCTGTGTTACTTTAAATTTATCTAACTTGCTTTGTTACATCAAATCGCAATCAAGACCGACAGATCTGATCATCTGAGCCACCCACAGATATATCTGATCAATTTGCATTCGAGGAATTTTTCTCTTCGATTCGGACTGCATCGAATATAATTATGTTGGTGTCCGAATGCAAAAAAAAAAAAAAAAACTGTTTTGTAGTTCATTTATCTTGCATTTTGCTTATCCATGAAGATAAAAAAAAAAAGTTCAAAAATATATCATGTCGTCAGTAAAATGGATTGAAACAGGAATTAGAGTGCTATATTCAGGATATATTTAGTTCAAAACCAAAATGAGAATTACAATCGAAACGGGATTTAAATTAAAGATTGGATTTTAAAGGATAGCAACTTTCTCATCCCCCTCTAAAATTATAATATCAACGAGACTCTTTCCAACCAAATGATCGAAATAGATATCATTTATTCTTATTTCAAAGTTCAACTCTCCCAATCAAATATGTCCTAGATGCTAATTCATAGGAATCATATTTCTGTTTTATATGATTGAAAAACCAAAAGACCCAGAAATCCCTTGGATTGCATTGCTGGGTTCCATTCAAAGACACCATATCTAATGTTATTAAAAAAAAAAAAGGACACCGTATCTAATAAGATCCCATTTCATAATTTTGGTTTCTTTGCTCAGGCATGCGACACACCGCATTCTTTATACCACAGGTACCTTGCAGCTGCCAAATTACCCGTAAGTTCCAAAAAAAAAAAGGTTTCGGGTGGGCACGAGCACTCACGGGAACATTGTAGCAGACAATGAGGTGAGAATCATTTCAACGAAATGATGCAAGAATCATCATGTCAAATACCCAAACTCACTTGGTGGTCCATAAACTCAATTTTGAGCCTTTGTTTTTCCCCTTGTTTTATTCCTTTGATAACAATCTGATGAGACTTGACAACCAAGCTGCCATTTTATGTATAGCAGATTCTGCAAGACATTAGAATTAATGTCGAGGATACCTAAGAATGATGAATTACTCTGCACAAATGGATGGGAAAAGGCCTTCCTGAGTCTTTGACCTCATGTTGAGCATCCTATCAAAGTAGCATTCAAGTCTTCTAATTAAATCGCACTGGAAAAGGTTACAATTCTCTGCATAATTTGAGGTTCCAACGTACAATTCCAATCCATAAAATAAAATAGGAAGAGACTCCACCCTTATCTCTCAAGTGACACCACGGCAACAAAACGGTACAGATGAGACCCACCATGGGCTAGAATGTTGTCGTTTTCTATCATCCTTTTCTGAGCAATAGAAAGGAGGGAAGTTCTTCACATTATTGTAATCTCCCCAGGCCAAAGGCAAGGGTCAAGAACAACTTAGCTTGTTAGGCAGACAGCGTAGGTGACACCTAGTTCACGTCTACTCCGTATTCAGAACATTGATCATTAATCCTCGACGACCTTATCTTTTTGTGAAGCCACTTCTTTTCAAGAGGCCTTTAGAGCACACAAGCGACTGGCCGGTCAACCAGGACCAAAGTGGACGCATCCAAGTTCCATGCAGAGACACCGACGGTTACCAGACTCGAACATTATTGAGCTGTACGCCCGTGAACATGTCGTGATTCGAATTGAAAATCTTTGAAGGAACACAGTTCTTTCGAACCATAAATTTTTCGTGTATGGTGTCCTCCATTGGAGGAAAACAACAAGCAAGGTCTGAGATTTGGCTCCCTGAATTCAACAAGCCTCTCTAAGGCAGCATTGTCTCCAACTTGAATTCTGATCTTTTATCGTTTTTAAGACCTACTCAAACTAAAAATCGAAAAAGTAATGGTAGTGCTAACAAAAATAAAAAAAATAATAATAAAAAGGCGATGCAAAGGAAGCCCAAAGAACTGAGGAACTGAGTGAGGAGCAATGAAGCTTGAATATTGCTTGACATAATAAATTTCCACGAACGGTCTAAAGCCTGGCATCAACTTCAATCTTAAAAAGAAAAAGCACAGCAGATAGAGAGAGACAGAAATTGAAACCTTCTGTCTCTTTGCTTAGCTCCAGTCCAGCCAAGATGCCATTAGAGTCATGCTAGTGGGCATCAAAGACAAACTTTGTCTCCCAACCACATGGCCGCAGGTCCGAAGGCGGAGCATCACACAGCTCACCACTCTTTGGACGTTGGTCAGCCAAGAGCAGCCACATGACTCATGCTCACTGTGGTTCCCACCTCGATGACGTCCTAGGTGTATGTACAGAGAGTACATTACGCTCAATGATCAAAAATTTCTATTGCATGCCTCTGACATTAACTATAAACTAAAAAAAAAAATCGTGGGTTACAAAAATCAACCAAAGTAACCTTGGCCGCAAGCATGTAAAAAAGACTAAATTCCGGTTTATCTAAAAATGATATAACATAATTATCTGGATATTTTAATCTCGATGCATGCAAGGATGGGGATAACCTCCAGTCTGAGCTTGGACTGGAGAGGGCCTGTCTTCCAATCATGGCTCTCCACGATTGGCACGACCCACTTATATACCACATGCTATGGTAGGTCCGAGCCAATCGCACCAATCATAAATGGCCGTGATTGAGATTAGGCCCCCTCTCGTCCACATTCTTCTCCTTCTCTCCTCTTCAAGGAATCCTAAAGATCATCCTTCGTCCCATATTGAGGATGCGGACTGCTTCAGTTGAGTGAACCGGGTTTAATTTTGACTCGTTACAATTCACAAGATAAATTTCGATGGGACCGGGTGCATTTCTTCTCAGAAGAATATATTTATTTTTCCCATCTCTAATTATTGGACAGCTTAAGAAAATAGTAAATTTATCTGGTACAGGTTCTATGATTCAAGAGGTATGGCCCGCAACTAGCTCAACAAACAACGGGTTCTATCGGTCCCTAGATAATGCTTGTGATGATATATTAAAATAAATTTGGAAATAGGAGTACCAGAAACGTAATGGACCATTAAGAAAAAATTTGTACATTTGGACTTATAATTAAAAAACCATTTGGACTAACCTTGTGTTCGTTCTATGAAATTCAAAGCACTTTTTGACTGCCTTTAAAGTGCTTGAAACACCATGGGTGCCTCCATAACAGCCCCGTTGCAAGTGTTTCGTAACCACATGATTAACATCCTCACCCCGTTACTCATGTCGTGACAACAGCTTCACCCTGTTACTCGTATCGTGACAAAACCTCTGACAGCCACATAATTGGCCTGATATCTGGTATCTCCATAATAACACACCTTCGAGCATGTGATGAGAAATAAAAATGATCGAAGGTTTCTGTTCCCTACGAGCCACAAGATTAATATCCTCACCCCGTTACTCATATCGTGACAAAACCTGTGACAGCTAAATTAATTGGCCTGATATCTCCATGACAACATGTGCTCAGACATAAAAATGATCAAAGCTTTCTGTTTCTTATGCATCATTAGTCCATGAGTTTTGGTAACTCAAGTCCAACTCTGCCAATGGCAGAGATCGAAGCCAAGTTCTCCAAATAGCATATTACAGTACTCCTGACTGCTCCATCCAAATCTTCTACCACATCTCGTTTTCACCCTTCCAACAGTCGCCCAGAACCAAACTGGTAACTTCTCTTGTACGTATCACAATTGTGCAAAAAGGGTTGCACCAAGACACCACTGAGAAATTTCAAAGCACTGCCACATCCTCTAATATCCATTTTCAATCCTGACAAAGTACACCAAGAATATCTCATATTCATAAAACATAAGCACTAATCAAAATGTCATGATCTATGCGAAAAGTTCGACTGGGTGTATTTCTTGAATACCATCATCTATGAGTGTTGTAACCTGATGTTCTGTCCATATCATGATGGTTATAAGAGGCGTACTTTACGGCCCACGGTTTTATTTTACCCTACGCAGCACATCTCCACTCCAAAGTTTGGCTCCACACCACTTTTAATTCAGTCATCCTCCGATTCTATTGCTAGCTTATTTCATGAAACTCAAGCCATGGTTGTCTTAATTGTAAGGCCTATGATTTTATGAATTTCCCTGGAGTGCAACAACCAAATGAATAGCTTGTCTTTCCTTTGTGTAAATCTTCATAACTAGTACTTGATTCATTGCTTCCATATCCTCATTTTTATCTAATTTTAGCTTTCATGACTATACAGCTGAATCCAACTCTTAACCCAATTCCCACTTGGGCGACTAAAAAGAAGCATCAAGAATCCACTCAATAGCGTGAATAACAATACAAGCAACCTGAAACTTGGTCTGACCTGGCAATCCTGAATGTGCATCCATGCTAGAGTACCAAGCAACAATGGAAACATCTTCCATACCGCACGAGGGAATGTGACTTGCATATTTCAAGTGCTCTCTTGCAGCAGAGCACTACAAATGAATTAGGATTACCAACAACCTGCAAACCATCCATAACTCCGGACAGAGAAAGGGATTTAAGAATCAAGGTAAAACATCAGGCATCAATAGTTATGATTTCAGCAGATATTTAAACAAGAACTTGTTCTACGATGCTTGAACTGATATACCAAGCATAACAACGTTATCAACCTTTGCATTCCAATAAGTCGCACTATTCACAGTTTGTGAAGGACAATAATTCATATTGACTTTTCTAATGAAGAAGAAAGGACAAGATTGGCCCTACACGCACAAGGCTCTACAATGTTGGCAAAGTTCTGTTTCCAGTATCACTGATTATAACCAAAAAAAAAGGGAATTATAAGTATGCTAAAACAATTAATGACAACCAAAAATGGAATACAATCTGCTTCACTTTAGCCAGCCCCATTCCTGATCTAACAATGAGGACCATGAAAAGTGATTAAATGAAAAAATATTAGTCAAAATTTTATTAACAGGAATCTCAACACATGATAGTGAGGTGCAAGAGATCAAGATACATAACTTGGGCACTCTATATAATATCTAGACCCCAACAATGTACATTTCACGAAAAAATATATATTTTTTTTCATATGTTTACTTTTGATGTCAAAATTGTTCATGAGAAAAAGTAATCAATGGGTTGTGCCCAGTCCTCCTTGAGTAATAATGTTTTTAGTGTTTGCATAATGTCGAAGTCAGGATCTAGCTTGCGCTGCCATCCCTACAAAAGATATCACAGAAAAAATGTCACAGATCTTTTGCTAGCATGCACAAATATATGCACTTGCTTTGAAAGTCAAAAGACTCGAAACCATAAGTATTGATCAATTAAAAACGAATGTCAAGGTATTTGTGTCACACATAAAACCATATCAAAATGAGAGAACAAAACCAAAGCAGCCTTTCCGCTTAGATTTTCTTTGCCCATTCTTGTAAAATCAGCCTTGGTGACTTCATGGATGCTATCGAACCTCATCCAACAAGGCCACAGTATGAAGATTTTTCAAATGCATCCAATTAACAGGGTACCATGCACAGGGAGTAAAATCCAGAATATAGTTGGTATTATCTACTATAGTTGAAGGTTGCAAATTGTTGCACACAGTTATGAGCTACCTAGCTCTCGACTGACATATCATACATCGATAAAACAAAGTCTAGAAAATTTGCTAACAATGGATCTGAAGCGAGAACATTTCCTTGTGCCTATTTTCAGTTTTGCAAAATTTACAATATGACATAAAATCATATTATTTTGATAAGGAATCCAAATTGTTAAACAGTCAAAAAGCATCTAACCTCACTCAAGTGAAAGATGGCTTACTGCAGGGACAATTTTGTCACAACAAGTGATCCTTTCCATACAGCAATAGGCCAGCGGAATATTCAACCTAAAGTTAAGATTCCATAACAGCAGAGAATTCTATGCAGTTCAGAATATCAACCATCTATTATGCCTGTCCAATCATATGATACACATCAAGCATGATTTCCATTACCACAGCTTTTTCTAGGCAAATATATACCTTCTTTCAAATTGCACACATGGTGACACTTCCTGTTACTGTATCTGGTAAAACCTAGAGACTTGAAAGAAAGAATATTATGTGTTATTTCTACATCTGATAAAATCTAAAGAACTGGTAAAACCTAGTCACTTAATTTTGCAACTTAGATAAATTTGAAGAATCTGATAGCCAAACAGAGTTAGTGAGATATTCTGTAAACCTTCACAAACAGTAACAAATTCTGACTCAGTTCTTTCACGAAATCAGGTAAAGATGATGATCTCTCCCTTTCCTCCTGGTCATCATTCACTTCTTGATTGATTCAGGAATGGCTGTTGGAAGTACGCAGCAAAACACAACTATACCATTTGAATCTGAACAGAGAAATCGTTTTTGGGATTAGATTTTGCAGTTTCTGATGCATTGCTAAGAATATCATGACCAACAAGTCCTGCTCCCTTCAAGGCTGCGCTTTTAGTCTATACTTCTGTATACGTGATAGAACTTAAATCCATTTGATAATTAATTTAATGATACTTCCACATTGTATACCATGTCCATATCCAATACATGTTAGAATAGATAGTGATATGCATCGGATACAGCTAAGGTACATTTTATGCACTTATAGAAGCAACCTTTAAAAACAAAAATGATCCGATACTTCTCAGATATGTTTCAAATACTTTACACATTAGTTTATTGCTTCTTCCTTTATGTTGTGCTTCACATTTCTTTGTAGTCAATTTGTCCAAATTGATACTCAATTCCTAGAACACCGAATGTCCTTGAGAATTTAACATCTAAAGCTCAAATAGGTCATATTAATTCATTGCTTTATCAGAACACATGACCATTTAACAGGATAGGATCCAGTAAAACTAAAACGAAACATACTGTTTTTACCGTCTCCAGATTAAATCATCATGAAAATGCTTTAGTACTTCAGTAACAAAATCATCAAATGTTTATGTGCAAGGATGTTTAGAACATAATTAAACACATTCTTCAACTATTCCATCAAAAGATTAAGTCTTTGTTTCGAATATCTACAATCTTCAGCTTTATGTCCTTCACATCTTTTAACAATGATTTTCGGGGCTTTGGGTAATCTCCTGCTTTATATTGATGCATAACACCTTGAGTTACAGGTGACTTGAACCTACACCACTTCCCAACTGGGCATCCAGCCATTGATTTTCTAAGGCTTCCACTACTCATGGTTTAGGTCTACAGGTATCTTGTTGTAGTTCAAGTTTTCAAACATTTGAAAACTCGTATTCTCTTACCAGATGTGTTTAGGTTTCTAGCAGGTTAACACAAACAAACCCGCACCATGTCAGTGAGCAGACCCCTGACTTGACATGATCCACGTAGCGAAAGAATGCATGGCCCACCTGAATTTGATGAACCTAGCTAGCCCATTTAACATAACCAGTTTGGTTTAGGACTATCACTTTCTCAACTAACTGGGCACCACTTGCAGACACAACAAACTTGTAGCTAGATGGTCAGATGCATAGACAGAGAAGGGAACTAATAACTCAGCTGTTGGATGCTTGCATTCGGTAGTTTACCTTCCATAACTTATACCTAGGTTGTTGGATTTCCATTCAACTAACAAGATTGTAGATTTTAGAAAGAAAGAAAAAAAGATGGGAATGAAGAAGGTGAATGATGAAATGTCTTCAGAATTTGGCATGATATTAGAACCAGCACAATCATGAGAATTATCCTAACTAACCAAGCTATCTATTATAATAATCCTGCTGGATGACAGTTCTTATTAGATTTCAGATCAGATTGCCAGCTCGAACCCACAATTTTTGTCAGCAACTAACATCCTCGGGCCATCCATATATAAAACAATTCAGCCTCTGTACTAGAGAAAATAACCCATTAAACTTGATAAATATATGCAATTGATAAATGCAGAAGAGTTCGTTCATTATTGTCCTGGAAGATAGGCATGTCTGTCTTTCTTTTTTTCCTCACCTCTTATCAATAAATCAATATTTACCACCCATGCTGGACTTCACGAGTAAACACATCATGCTATAGTTTTCTTTGATACTAAAGCAATTTCATGGTATTTTGTCCCAGACAGGGCTTCATAGACATGATATTCATATAACAGACATCATTTCCATAGAAGTGACATAACCCAAATACATGATTACTTAGGTCAAGCACATTTTGCAAATCTTTCAGATTATTTAGCTTCTTATAGTCTGCAGTTCGAAATATTATTAACATATCTTAATATCCATTCACTTACAATGCAACTGACAGACCAAAGTTGGCTAAACATTGTTAGATTCGCCATACAGAATTAGTAGCAGTCCTATAGAGCATGATTAAAACATTTCAACAACAGGCACATAGACCAGATTAACAAGGTGAAAACTCATTTTACAGGGACTTTGAGAGAGACAAGAATCAAGAACTAGCACATGCCACATTTGCCATAGAAAGTTGAAATTAGAGAATCCCATGTATTATTTTTCCTTGTTAACCAACACAGAATTTAAGGATGGGTGTCTTTGATTTCTGTCACAAGCAAAGCAAAGTTTACCTGCAGAACTAATATGGTCACAAGCACAGTGCAAACATTGCCATCGATATTGACTTTATGGTGCCGTACTTGTTCAAGCAATTGCTGCATGCATTCAACAGGGTGAAAGATGTCACCTTCAGGAGTGCCCCAAAAAGAGAATGTCCTGTCCAACTCCTGTTAGAAGCAAATTAGATGATAAATATAAAAGAAAAGGCATGGCTGTAGAGAAGCAATTTATCCTCTCAGGACATAACGTTGCTATAACTTGGACAGAATTTGAGTTTAACACCAAATGGACTGAAATTCTCTGTTATTAACCCTCCTTATCTCTCTAAAGCATAAAATGTATACATTTTATGAACTCCATTATTAACATGGTTCCACGGAGTGAACTGAAATTTTCTTTCATTGATCCTCCTTATTTCTAGGGAACATAATGTATTATATTTTATGAGTTCCACCACCTTGGGCCTTATAGTATCATACCTTGTCTTCTTGCTCCTAGTGGGGCAGCTATACCCAGAACTCTACTTTTGTAAAACAATATAAACATAGTAATTACCATGACACAAACATTTCAAACTAGTCATGCATTAGACAGAAAAACCTACTTATACAGGCCAATTTAGCATCTACATTACTTCTATATATATTCCATTTGTTTTCACTGCATTACTCTTTCACTCTCTCTTCTAAGCCTTCTCTACTTATACTGCCCAACATTACGGATCATAAAAATGTTGGGATTGTGGAGCCTGATCCATCTCCTTGATCCAAGTCTTATTTGTGAGCTACGGTTGGTAGTCGCGGATCCCGCTGCGCAGTCAGTGGGTGGAGGGTCAAGGGGGGCAGCACCCCTTTGCCAGGGGGTCTAGGGGGTGGAATCCCACCGAGCAAACGGTAGAGGATACACACTACTGATGGCTGTGATTCTTCTTCCCTGTCTTATTGGAATGATGGGCAAATCCGGAAACACTCCTACCAGTTATTAACCACAATCCCTAGTATAAATAGATAATCATTGGGCATCAAATGTATTAGAGCCGGTGGTTGTGCTGTGTAGAAGAGAGGGCTTGTGAGAAAGAGTTGCTTCCCCATCTCTTGTACTCTTGTAAACTCCTAAATTATATAGTGAAAATTTTCTATACGGCTATGGACATAGGAGCAAAAGACTCTGAACCACATAAATCCCTGTGTTCTTGTGTGTGTGCGATTTGCTATTCTTTCCTTCTTCCTCCCGTTATTCTTTACATCTCGCTGTGCGTAGGGCCGAGCCCAAGTTCCTAACAAAAAAAGCATCCACCATGCAAACAATATATTCTCAAATCTGTTTCCTGACATGTTTGACAACTATTTGCAAGTCTTACATCATTCCAAAAGTCTTACCAAATATTACTTATATTTAATCCATAATTTAGTGTTGTCACTAATGTTTAGTAATTCGTATACCTAGTTCTCATATTATATAGATTAGGAAAGGCCAAAAGGCTCTGTGTGTGTGTGTGTGTCTATGTGTGTGTGTGTGTGTGTTGTGTGCGTGTGCATGCATATGGGCATGTTCGGTGTTTTTTTTCCTTTGTGGAACCCCAGGAGAGAGAGGGCAGGGGTTCTTTAACATCTTTTGCGAATGATCATGAAATGCACAACTGGTAAAAATCAGACAGAGATACAAGCAATGCATAGGATTAAGATACTCTAATATTGATGTAGTTTTCAATATTAACTTATGTTTAGTCCATATTCCAATTGTCAGACATATCTGGAAACACATCAGCATGCATGTCAACTATTTTTGCCACTGACAAAAAGCCATTTGAAGTCCTTCCAAGTCTTGTAACTATCTCACAAAACTCTAATGTTCAGAACTCAGATTGATTTGTCAACACACACACTGCAAGCATGGAGGTAAAACTCAGGAAGAGATATAAGCTATGCATAGAACTAAGACACTAATGTAGTTTTAAGAATAGACTAGTTCATATTCCATTCCTCAGATATATCTAAGAACACCAGTGTGCATGCCAACTATTAATGTTGCTGGTAAAAAGCCTTCTTTAATCCTTCCAAGCCTTGTGACTTTCTCATGGAACTGTTTAGTGTTCCAACTGACTCGTTGGCACTTTAAACTTTTAGAAAGAAAATGCTAAATGTATGTTAACAGTTATTAATTAAAGCATCATTGACTTGCTAACAAGCAGTGAAACCATTATGAATAGGTAAGCATATAGAAATAATTAGCCAACTATCTAAACCGTCTATGCCCTAGATACTTCCAAAAACATTAGAAAACAAGGATTTGTTCGCCAAGTCGGTGACCATAAAGAAGCTTTTGTCTTATTCATTACATTAAGCTAAGGATTGTGAGCACAAAATAGCCTTATAAATTTAAATATTTGTCTGTTGTTTTCAAGACCAGTGTCCATCTTCCTTTTCTGTCATTGCCCACTATTTTGCATGGAGCTTTATGTAGATATATTTATGCACAAACAGAGAAAACGAGTATTTGTTATTTAAGTGCATATCCTTTTGGTTTCATTTTTCTCTTAGATCTTCTATGTTATATCATCAAAGAAGAACTTCCTATTGTTTTCTATCAAAATTGCCCCTGGCAGAGACCTCATGAACGATCACCATCTTCTACCATGTTTGTTCTGACAACATTTCCAAACACTATCATCCATAGCTGCTCCAGCATATGCTCCACTTCCACCTATACCTTTTGAACATTATTTATTTTACTAATATTCGATCCAATCAAGCAAGGGCCAGCTCTGAAAACTACTGAACCAGCACAAGCATCCTTCACCCATTGCTCCCACTATCACTTGCCACTGACATACAATCAGCAAACACTAGCCATGATCACTGCACAACAGCCCCTTCGCCAACTTCATACTTACCACAGCCAACACCAACAAAAAGTGCACTAACACTATGAACCCTTAAGCATAAAATATGTCATCAAACTTTTCTCAATCTAGATAACTGCTTCCTCCATTCTTGTTTGTTCTGTCACCTTGAACTGACAGAAAGAAAAGATTTATTGTCCCCCCTGTTGAGTCTCATTTCTGTTCCCTTCCCATTTCTACCAGTTTCTGGAGGCAACCCTACCATTGATCACCACTAACAAAAGGCACCACCATAGCCATTGATGCCACCAGAATATACACCTTATGGTCACTACTGTCACCACTACAAAACTGAAGACCACCATCATCACAATCTAATGCACAGAGAACTTCTGAACAATTGGCAAAATTCATATAATGAAAAGCTGTTATTTTAGATCAAACATTCTTAACTAATAATATAAATAGTATTAAAATTCAAATGCTTCTAGAACATTATGAATTCATATTGAGAAGAAAAAAATGCAGCACTAAGTAAATTTGCACTTTTGTGAAAATTAGCTTCTAAAAGCTGACACTTAACCTCAATAAAGGCCTCTGGATTCGGGCAACTCTGTCTTTTCGATAATCTCAGTGTGCATTCTGCTGCAGTACGACCATCTCGTAAAGCTACAGCCTTAAAGAATTCCAGTAGATTGGCACGGTCACTTTTAGAAAGCTCAGCAGTCATCCCTACATCAAGGAAAATGATGTGCGGTCTGGCTCTAAAGAGCTTTTTCCTTGAGCGCTTGCCCTGAGATACTCGAACAAGGATATTCCCAGGATGCATATCTGCATGAATAAAATTATCCACCTAACAAGATGGGAAGAAAAAGGACTTAGGAAAATCATGATCCTGCTACCATTGCCAGATAGTAAAAGAACTGCAACATATGCATCTCCGGGTCTCAGCATCATGTGAGGTTTGAAAGAGGCCATGTCAATGTGTACATATCATTTGAGTTACATTCTACTAAAAGAACTGTCCTAATGCATATGTGCAAAGTGAAAACTGTAAATAGGAGTGTGTAATTTCCCTTAGAAGATCTAACAGACCTGTTTGGATGCCTACAGCCCATGTCTATAAGATAGCCCCACATGGGCTGTTAGTGAGAAGTATATAGACAGTGAGAGAGGATAATTTCGATCAAGAAAGGTCCATATTGCACCATCCTGAGAAAACAAGGATGCTGGATTCCTTTTAAAAGGCAATTTCTGGCATCCAAGGGGCATGGGCTGTTGGCATCCAAGAAACATTGTTGAGTAGCCTTCTAATCCTACCACCAAATGATAATGCATACTTGATATTTACTTCTGTTAAACATGCTCTATTACATGCAATCAGCTCCTGTTAAACTCGGGGCTGTTATAATGATGAGATTAAATTATCAAGATAATGCAAATATCATATAGCAGAGTAACTTAACATACCAGAAGCATCTTTAGGAGTGCATGTGTACCAATGTGTGCAAGATCTCTTTTAATTTGTGTATTTCCTTCAAGCTCATCAACATAGTGAGAAACACTTTCTCCTTGCTCAAATGTCTCCACGAGAACAGAAGGATGAACGAGTGGATAAAGAGGCCTTGGGAAAGAAACATCCTTCCAGTTGCGGAAATTGTAGATAAAACGACTTAGATGAGCAGCTTCCCTCGAAAGATCAACTTGAGACATCATGAAAACAGCAAATTGGCGCACACTTTCATCCAGCCTCAACCAGCTCAGTCCAGGAATGAAGTTTGAAATTTTGGCAACAAGATTAATTATCACAAAATCTCTCTTAATCAATTCACCAACACCAGGATGCCTAACCTTCACTGCAACTTTGACAAGTTTCCTCAACTGCTGATGAGGATATCGAAATCTTAAAGAAGCTCGATGTACCTGGGCAATGCTTCCAGATGCTACAGGTGTCTCCTCAAAGTTCTCAAAAATCTCAGAAAGTTTACGACCAAATGCCTTCTCAATGGTAACTTTACTATAGGCAAAGCTATGTGCAGGTGCTTTGGTATGAAGTTTCGTAAGCTCCATACACAAATCATTTGGGAAGAGATCTGGCCGTGTAGCTGCCCACTGGCCCCATTTTATAAATGCTGGCCCTGCTCTTTCTAGAGTACGATGAACAAGTTGAAGCCATGTCTTCCTGAACTGATTGCCCAAACTATCTGCAAACGGAGCTAGTATAATGGCAGGAGAGAACAAAATCACCAAATATACTGCTCTGCAGATCAAAATTATACCCTCTAAAATTGAGTAAACAACCAAGGAGAAGTAAACACGCCCATCTTCCGCTCTCATATACAGACCATCCCTTGTTGGGAAATATCCCCCATCTGCGAAGGTCCTCTGAGCCCATGCTAGCTCCCTAAAAGTTAGTGCAAGAATAACAGGCACTACTTGAAACCTAGTGAAAGAAAGGCTCACAGCGCAAGCTATCCTACTTAAGGGTGAGAATGTTGGGCCACTATAAGAACAGATAAGACTAAGCCTCTTCCAAATCAATTGAACATGATGTGTCATAGAAGAATTTCTTCCTGAAAGAGAATGGAAACTCTTTGCATAGTTACTCTGGTACACATTCTCCCTAATAAATTTGTGCCTGCCAAACATGTCATGCCTTCTACTGGTAACCTTATAATGTGAGAACATTCTGCCCAAGGAGGAAGGTATCCCATCTTTAACAAGTGAACCATGACCCCATCCTCCTGAGTAACTGAATTTTTTGTTCGATTGGAAAAAAAACCCAGCCCTCCTATTCTTTCCAAATGCCAGTAACCTGCAATACGAAGAAGGTTGCAACTTGCCATTTCAAAAAATTGCACGAATATGAACTTTTGTTCTCTAGATCTCTAAAAAGTTTCAGTCATTTGCTGTTAATAGCAAGCACTTCTACATTATGACCGTCGTTTATTTAAACCAGAGAACTAACACACGAGCCTTTCTATTTTGATGTAAACACAGGAACTTTTTGAAAACAAAAGAAGGCATGCATGCATGCAAAACGCGATAAAATAATTTTTTTATCAAGGCTTTCTGACCAAAAAAGAAAGAAAGGAAAAAAAAAAAAAAGACAAAAATTCACGTTGCTAGAATAATGAATGAGATTAATGATGTAAATTTACACTACAAATAACAGCGACATATACAAGAAATTCAATTTCATATTGCATCAAGAAACCCAAAATCGAAGAAAAATTCCACTTTTCAGCCAAAATCATAATAGAGCAGTACAAAATTGCAGAAAAATAAAGCAAGAAAAAGAGATCAAACCCAACTGAAACAGACTCACTCACCTTCCGTGAATTGCCAAGAGGCGGAGCATTGGAATCCCTCATAACCAATCCAACCCACAGAATATAAACAGAAAAAGCATCAAGGAACCAGTAAAAACTATGAGATCAAGAACTCTAAAGGCAAAGGAATCTGCCAAATCCCTCGCCCTTCCTTCACCCTAGGGTTTTGAGGAATTCAGAGGACAAGAGAGAGGCGGGATTTCAAACGCCGAGGACAGCGATCGCCGGTCGAAGTCGGCCGCAGCACCAAGCCGGAGGCTGGACCGAGGAATTGGACAAGGAGGAAAATAGGGTAGGTACATGAAGGGGTTTATTCCTGGCGCCCAACAAACCAAGCTGGTCCACGCTCCTCCACCGAACGGACGTATGTTCTCGTTGTCCCGCGGACCATCGTAATGCTGAACTCGGCTGAGGGTGACCGCAAGCAGCCTTTCTTGAACACTGAAGTCGGCGTTTTAATTAGTTCAAGTAATATCTGTTTTCTAGTAAGGTTGACCGTGGGGCTGGGGTTGGATGTGATGGCCGGAAGCGTGGCTATTAACCTGAAAAATCAGAATGTGAGTTTATTTATAAATATCTATTGTCTCTTAAGTATTTATTTCTTCCGGAGTTCTTTTGATAATATTATATTTAAAATATATTTGATTCATGATTCAAATTAAAATTAAAATAAAATTTAAATATTAAAAAAAAATAGATAGTGTTTAAGAGATTGAGTATTCTCATTCTTTCTTTAAAACTATATGATTTTTTCTAATCAAACAGTTTGAATAGAAGTCACCCGCTCACATTTCTATTTCAGAATCTAATTTTTTCTAACTAAATATATCTTTAAGTTTTTTATGTCATCTAAAACAAGTATATGCTTTCCACTTAGCCGATATTAAAATAGGTTAAAAAGCCCATAAATTTATTTTTGAGCCCACAACAAACAAGCACAAATTAACTAGTACACATTAATGAATAAAAATCATATGTGATGGACATTGAAGAAAGAAATATAGGGAGGATTTCTTATTTTAAAACTGTATGTCAATTTATTTAAAGATGTGTATTGGATTATTAGATGACTAATTTATTAAATATATATATATATTGTATATTGATGAATATTATGTTCTACAAATTATATATCAATTTATCTAGATGTATATATTGATTTTTAAATAACTAATTTGTTTGGTATGTATTATATTGCTAGGTAGTATGCATTAGGAAAAAGTATGTTCTAAAAACAAGCAAGATAGAGGATGCCCTGCATCATTATCTTTCTTTCTATTTTTTTTTTTTTTAATTTTTTTTTTATCATAAAGTCGATGACTTATTTGTAGGAGAAGCTTTTGATTTTTGGGTTTTTGCTTTAAAATGGGCACCAAAGGAAATAAGCAAAATAGAAAATCTGCTCCATATTTTCTTCTCTGGACGCCTGCTCCATATGATTTTTGTTCTCTGTTAGTGCCGTGACTTGTTGCTAGCTACAAGTCTGAAGAACAATGTTTTCTAGGCTTGATGACCTCCATTATTCACGCTAATATAAACTGTTGGAAGTTGCTAAGAAAATTCTGTTTTATTAATTCCACGGTGAATGCCCCCTAAATCATTTCTTCCAGTACTAGTCAATCGTCACCAAGTCATTGGCACCATGATATGATGAAGAAAGATGAACAAATTTGAGGATGGCGATACAATGTTCTGGTTAATTAAGTCATGATGCCTTAAAGGTTTCATTGTCATAAATCTTGCCCCTTGTAATCAAGGTGATAGGCATGAAGAACGTGGACTTGGATTACAGAACCAACATAAACATTTATTCTAATACTTTAGGATTCATTTGATTGAAGTTATTCTGGTATAAAAAAATGAATCCCATATTACATTACTATATTTGGTATAAAAAATGAAAGAGAGAGATGATAAAAAAATTGATGGATCTCATATTTATTTTTGGAAGAGAGAAGGAAAAATAAATATCATAGAGGAGTTGGTATTTGATAAATTTTCAAGTGATGGTAATCTATTCTTGACAAAAATATTCCTAATGAAGATACGGAAAGTGCGGAAAGTATAGAAAGTATGGATAGTTGTTAGAGAACAACTAGTACTGAGCGTGACCATATGAGAGATCACATAGATTTCTATTCGATCATCAGTGATTATCTCGATACTGTAGTTGTGTGACTGGTCCTTTGACCTGCGGTGTCACAGTTGCTCACAGTAAGACTGCTGTAGTTTGACTACACATAGATATTAACTCGATTATGAGTTTTTGTAGTGAATGTTGGTTTCAGTTGATTGAGCTATACAAGCGACGTGTGCATCTATATGGGATCTATCGACCTTGATAGAGAGGAGTAGTCCTATGAAATTTGAAAAGCTGAGTCCACAAGTCTATGGCTATAACAGTATAATTAATGGAAAAGTGTTTTCATTTGGAATCACTATTACACTTAAGCTGATCGAATTTATCATATGACTGATGATGAGGTTTGACGAATTATCTATAACCTTCTATCTAGTCGGGACTCACAACAGAGAGACTGTATCATATATTAACTACACTTAGAGATTCTATTTTGGTTCTGCTGGGTTACCACTACATATTGCTAGATGTTACTGGTAGATTGTGAAAGCTTAATAGGATTATTTTGGATCAATGATCCTTATCGAGTTAGAGTGGAACTGTTTCAACCCACTGAAAGAGATTTCAGTGATACCTATGATAGAAATTATGGTATGTCTTACTACCAGACAGAATTAAACCTATGAGGTCACACATAAAGGAAGAAGATCTGGATTTATAATAATTGGACTTATGAAGTACTAATTTATATGAATTTAGAAAAATCCTATTAGATTCATGTTAACCTTGCTAGCACTTGGGTGAACCCAATTTCTTTTGTAGTTGGTTTACTTATATGATAAATTTTAACCAATTTCTGTACTTGATTTGAGCCTAATTGAATTTGATTCAATAAGATCCAATTGTTGGATGATTAATTTATAGCTTGGATTAAATCAAGAAAGAATTTCTTGATTAAGAACCCTTGAAGAGAATTTATGGAACCATGTGGACTAATTTGTGCATCTAATTAGGTCTCATATGATAGGACACTTAGAGTAGGGTGTGGTTTTGAATAAGTTATGGATGGCATCCCATTTATTTGGTTCCACTATATTATGGCTAGAAATTCTAATATGATTATAATGAAGAATCCTAATTTAATTAGGACATCCTTAAGTTGTCTATATAAAAGATCCTAACCTTTAATTCTCACATAACCTCTCCTCCTCCCTCCTTGCAGCCACCTTTCACTGGGCCCACGCCTCGCCTCCTCTTTCTCTCTCTAGCCCATGCCTCATCTCTCTTTAGGCGTCCTCCCTTGGAGCCATACAGAGAGTGGGCGGCATCTAAGGGAGTGGTTCCAATTGTTACAGCCACTTGCTTTGATTCTTGTTACTTTTCCTCTCAAGTTTGTTGAGAGTTAGTTATAACCACTTCATGGTTGCTATTCTTCTTGATTAGTTGAAGGATCAAGAAAGATTCTTATTTTCTTCAAAAATCAGAAAAAAAAAAGATCAAAAGAGTTCAAAATTAAAAGCCTCTCCGAACTTGGTTCAAGCCTATTTAGGCTTTGGTTCAGGCAAGCAGGATCCAAGAGAAAAACAATTGAGGTCGGTCCTATGGATACTCGTAGAGGCAGGATACTTGTGCTGCTGATTCAAAATCTGTCAAGGTCCAGATCTAGAGATTAAATCGGATTCAACCCCAGGTTTGAAGCAAAAAAAAAGCGATTCAAGTATGTGAATTGATTACAGACCTTTATTTGTTATTTTTAAAATTAATTTATATTAATTTTAGTATATGAACTAGATCCATAGATACTTTCATATGATGAACGCATACTTAGATTAAAAATATTTTAATTTAATTTTTTCACTATATTTTAGATTTAAAAAATTTTTTAAAATCTATATGCACTAGCACCTGTAGAAAATCCAACTGATGGTATTATGAAAAGGGGCATATGATTAAAATCATTATATAAAAACTGATTGAAAATGATAATGCTATTCTGATATTAAAATATTTTTTATTTTGAAGGGTATATTTATAAATTTAATCATATTTCTATATAAGATTACCTCCAACCAAATGTAATAATCTTCTTCTGGTGTCATTTTTTGCACTAATTTTTTCATGAACCAGATGTAGTAAAAATTATTTTCCTCTATAATTATTTTTTTAGATAAATAATTTTCAAGAATCATTAGATTATCTCACAATCTGATACATTCCAATCAAATGGACCTTAAGAAAATATGAACAGCTTTAGACCATTTTTTCTCAAAAACACAATAATTAATTCAAGATATCCCACCAATGATGTAGGGTTGAAAGTTTCAAAGTAAATTTCTAGGTAAGGAACTCCTTTACTACCTCTTCCTTTAGGTTACATTTGGTAACCGGCAATCTATCCAAATTATTGACAATTTAAAGTGGGCCCATCAGATTACAATGCTTGGTATGCATTTTGGATGGTCATCCAAATTGTCTTGGCAATCTACATTATCTCCTAAGAGGCAATCTATATGGCATTGAGGAGGGGTGGCTATATAGATTATCACTTCTTTGGTAATATTGTAAAAAAAAATGAGACAAAATGATTCTCAAAAAAATCATACAATGCCCGTTTTCTCCAATCGTGATGGCACCACCGGTGAAGGCTAGCCTCGCTGCTGCCTCCCACTCCCCCCATCCTAATAGGCTCCTCCCATTCCTTTCACAGCTGCAAAAACGGCGACGACAATGAAGAAGAGCGTGGGCTCCTTGCAAAGTCTAAGAACTCTAAAGAGAAGGTCCTCAAGCAAGAGCCTTAGGTCCTCCCATGCCATGCCGCTACCTCTCCGTTCTCCCTCCAGCTCTCCGTTGCCTGCACCCTGCACCTCTTTGGCCCCTCCATTCGGATCTGGGACCCTCCTCCCATCTCAATGGACTCCTTCCATTCCTTCCATCACCACGGAGATGGTGACGATGACGAAAAGGAGCACAGGTTCTTCACAAACTCCAAAACCTCCAAGGAGAAGGTTCTCGAGCAAAAGCCCGAGGTCCTCCAATACCGCACGGCTGTTTCTTCACTCTCCCCCCAACTCTTCATTACCGATACCCCCCGCCTCCTTGGCCCCTCCGTCTAGGTTTGGGACTCTTCCCCCATCTTAATGGGCTCCTCCCATTCCTCCCATAGTCGCGACGATGGCGACGACGGCGACGATGGCGACGACGGCGACGATGATGAAGAGGAGCATGAACTACTCGTAAATTCCAAGACCTCCAAAGAGAAGGTCCTCGAGCAAGAGCCTGAGGTCCTCCCATGCCATGCCATGCCGCTACCTCTTTAGTCTCCTCCAGCTCTCCATCGCCGGCACCTTGTGCCTTCTTGGCCCCTCCATCCAGATCTAGGACCCCTGCAACATCCTTCTCCCCTCGCCTCTGCCTGCATTTGCGATATCATCTGGAGGCCCCATGGACTGGGACATGGAGGTGCTCCTTATTACTCATAGCGAGTGAGAGGCTAGTTTGCGACTAGATCTGATTGGCGGGCAGTGGCTGGCAGTGGGGCTGACCTCCAAGAGGGAGTGCTAGGCCAGTGCTTTGGCTATGTTCAAGGCGTGAGGTTTACTTTCATGTACATATCGCCATTGGATCAAGCGAGAGCTATTGTGGCCTTTTTTTGTACGAAACATACAGTAATTTGACTTAAGAATATTTTGAAATTTTGATTTCACATTACCGACAATCTGATTGTCATACCAAATATGCCAATCAAGATTCTCAGTAATTTTACTGTAATATTATCTGCATGTACCAAATATAGTAATCAACATTACTGATAATTTAATGATGACAATCTATCTTTAAGGCAATCCACATTACTTTCTAAAATCGTTTGGCCATGCACCAAATACAACCTTAGTTTTATCACAAACTGCATTCCACATGGAGTATAGCCTAGCTCAATTGGTAGATATAAGCAATATATCATTAATTGATCTTTCCTTGCCGAAAACATCTTCAACGTTTCTTTGTTTATGATTTCATGATGCATAGCATTGCAACCACCCTTGGATCAGGCCAGTTAAAAATTCATTCAAATCCGTAAAAAACACTAGTCATTTAAATACAGTAAATGCAGTTGTATAAGCTTTGGCAATTGCATCTGGAATTCAGATCTCAGTTGCATCTCCCCTTCTCTGGAAAGGGAAAGAAAGGTGATTTTGTTGGTTATTTTTGACACATAGTATACCAAATTGGAGTTTCAGGATTTAGTCGATGATCCAAAATGTTAGATTGATGCACGACTCCTGTGATGGTTAGTCCCCACCTGATGCGAAGGGCATCTTACTAGAACTCTGCCTCGGGCCAGGGATGACGAAGATTGTGTGAACGGAGCTAAGAGGTTCGGAGGAGCAAAGCTAAGATGAGGACTGGTGCTAGAGTTGGGCATGAAGTGATCCGTTCCACAAATTGAAGCCCTCAGCCACACGGTCTTCATTGTATAATGCCATCCGGTCTAAATCATCCTATATATCATTGCATAAGCATACTGTTGGCCTTAGGAGATATTATTTTTAGATTACTCTCTTTAATTATTAGAATTTCAGTTCGATTTCTTTTTTATGTGTTCTATTTTTTCTGTTCTTTTGGAGGGAAGAACAATAGGCTAGTGGATTTTGCTTTGTATTAATGATACCATGGTGTTTTTTTAATTTTAGTGTTATCTATTATCCATCATTTACTGCTATCTTGATGTTCTCTAATTCGAATGCCATCACTATCTTTCCGGTGCCATCTATATATTCATCTTTCATATTTACTACTGTCCGAGATCTGCAAATCCAAAGGGTCACAGCATACTCATGAAATCTTCTAGAGATATTCTATCTTGCTGGGTGTACTTACCTAGAAGAGTTTGTTCATTTTTTTTATGATGCGATTGAACTACTATTACTGTTGTTTTTGTTGTTGTTGCTGCTGGCCCATGACCTTTAAAAGCTAATATGGTTGTTTACACCCAAAGGTTGATTACTATAGACCAAGTAAATAAGTTTCAAAAACGATGATGCATCAGCTAAAGTTTACTAAATTATTGATGTGTGACACTTGGATAAACTAAGAGTGCCCACTTGTCGCTCATACAAGAAGTCACATTTGAATAATTCATTGCTAAAATTAACTTTCTAAGTTAGTGAGACAAGAAAAAATTATTCATGGAGGTAACTAGCAACAATATTCATCAAAGAGGCAGCTACTAGAATAAGGAACTACAAATAAAAAAATAAATAGTTATTGTTAGAAATAATTATTAAAACTGTATCATAAGAAGAAAGAGAGGTTTTATTTAGGATCTCTCACACTTTTTAATGTGCGTACTTGACTATTCCAAAGTTGGAAAAGGCTTCAACACCTGTCTTATGTGCTCCTAGCATCGAGAGGATTTTACTTTCATGATCTTAATCTAAAGTTCTCCGATATAATGTCTCAATTCTATTTTCGATGAGATTGACCAAACATCAAGAGAATTCAACATGCTTGGCTCTTGTCAACTTATTCTGTTCTCCACTGTGAAGGCCCCTTTCCCCTTGGAGTATAAATGGAAATTCCAAATCCTCAAATGGTGGAAAAACCTATGAGAAAATTCATGAGAAATGAAATACATATTGTTGCGGCCAATCCCCTCGTCGCCTGGTCGCCGGGAACGAGCGCCTGCAAAAAAGGAAGTCCACACTGACCGAAGGTGGCTCCGGCGGGGACCCTCCGACGGTCAAGTCAGAGAGGTGACTGGGCAACAGTGAAATGCAGACAGAGAGCTCTGCGAGAGAGAGAGAGGGAGAGAGGAGCGAGCCTGCGTATGTGGGAGAGACGGACGGATCGATCCTTTGCACTGTTGCCTTCCCCGGTTTATATAGTGGAGCACGGTATGGCGCCGTCATTAATGGCGCGGACAAGTGAGGAACTGTCAACTCACTGTGGACTGTCAAGGTCGCCGTGAAAATGTCATGTCGCCGTGTGGCTGTCCAATCACCAGGGTTGACAATGCCCTCGGCGGGACAATACCCCTAGGTAACCGCGCCGCATGTCCGTGTCAGAGCTGACAAGGTCTGGTGGCTGTACGGCGATCAGAGGAGTCGACCGACCCTAGGTCGGTGGCCAGCTGAGTGGCGTCGGGCCCCTCCGTTGGTCGGCGAGTGAGTCGGCCATCAGACTTCTCGGTCGGTCGGCCAGTCGGTCGGTCGGCCGGAGTCGGCCGGTCGGTCGGTCGGCCCGTCGGGGTCGGCCAGTCGGAGTCGTCCGTCGGGGTCGGCCAGTCGGTCGGTCGGCCGTCGGAGTCGGCCCCTTCGACCGTAAGTCGGTCGGTGGGTATTCCCCAACAGTTGCCCCCCTCCACTCCTGAGCCCGATGTCGTGTTGGCTCGCGTGAACACGTGGGCGACGGCTTCGGACGAAAGGAGTGGTTTTCCGTCTTTTCTTTCCCCGACTCTGACGATCACATCAACGAACGATCCAATATCGGTCGTCCCGACTGTAGGTCGAGCATGCACGTCGGGTCGGAGGTCGGCCAACCTCGAACGTTGCTCGTAGACACGATCATTCCGCAGAATTTGTTGTCGAGTAGCATCCGACGTATTCGGATAGGATAACGATGGCAAGTCGAATATCCATTGTCCAGCCCTTGGTCGGACGTATGCGTCGGGATGTATGATAAACGGTGGCAAGCCGAATATCCTTCGATCGGTCGTGACCAGATCGGTATGTCGCGAATGCGACTGCGGTCGTCTTGGCGTTTTGCCCTTCTTAGTCGAAGCTAAGTCGGCAAGTTAGCCAGCCGCATTAGTCGAAGCCCTTTGCCTTCAGAGGTGGGGGCCGTCGTAGATATTCCGCTCTTTCGATCTCCGTCGTAGAATCCGATATGTCCTCGACGATCGAGACGTAGATTGGGCAATTGGTTCGGCGATCCATCGATCAGGCCGATGACGGAGTCATAGATTCGGCGATCGGCAATCGAGCCATGTTGGTCGGGGCCTTTTGCCTTCAAAGGCTGAGGCCGTCGATTTCGGCGATCGGTGATCGAGCCGTTGATTCGACGATCGTCCATGTTGGTCGGAGCCTTTTGCCTTCAGAGGCCGAGGCCGTCGATTTCGGCGATCGATGATCGAGCCGTTGATTCGGCGATCGACGATCGGCCATGTTGGTCGGAGCCTTTTGCCTTCAAAGGCCGAGGCCGTTGGTTTCGGCGATCGATGATCGAGCCGTTGATTCGGCGATCGACGATCGGCCATGTTGGTTGGAGCCTTTTGCCTTCAGAGGCCGAGGCCGTCGGTTTGACGATCGATGATCGAGCCGTTGATTCGGCGATCGACGATCGGCCATGTTGGTCGGAGCCTTTTGCCTTCAGAGGCCGAGGCCGTCGATTTCGGCGATCGGTGATCGATCTGTTGATTCGGCGATCGACGATCGGCCATGTTGGTCGAAGCCTTTTGCCTTCAGAGGCCGAGGCCGTCGATTTCGGCGATCGGTGATCGAGCCGTTGATTCGGCGATCGACGATCGGCCATGTTGGTCGGAGCCTTTTGCCTTCAAAGGCCGAGGCCGTCGGTTTCGGCGATCGATGATCGAGCCGTTGATTCGGCGATCGACGATCGGCCATGTTGGTCGGAGCCTTTTGCCTTCAGAGGCCGAGGCCATCGGTTTGACGATCGATGATCGAGTCGTTGATTCGGCGATCGACGATCGGCCATGTTGGTCGAAGCGTTTTGCCTTCAGAGGTCGAGGCCGTCGATTTCGGCGATCGATGATCGAGCTGTTGATTTGGCGATCGACGATTGGCCATGTTGGTCGAAGCCTTTTGCCTTCAAAGGCTGAGGCCGTCGATTTCGGCGATCGATGATCGAGCCGTTGATTCGGCGATCGACGATCGGCCATGTTGGTCGAAGCCTTTTGCCTTCAAAGGTCGAGGCCGTCGGTTCGGCGATCGGTGATCGAGCCATTGATTCGACGATCGATGATCGGCCGTCGTAGATTCTCCGCTCCTTCGATCTCTATCAGGATCTGCGCACGAGGAGCGGGGAGAGGGGCGTAGGAGTCATACCTGCGATGCGTCGGTCTCGGACTCCATCGTCAGGGTGACTTTTGGATTCGTCGAGGTGGCGAGACCCGACTATCGGTCGGGAGCCTGCTTGGTTCGGCGGGTTCTCGACCTTTCCTCCATTTCTCCTTCGGGCCGCTGGGTTCGGCCAAGCGTCGGTCGGACGCTCCTTCGTCCGCGCGCATATACTTGTATGCGCGCTCCAGTAGCTCGGCATACGCTCGGGGGAGGGTCTTGTCCAGAGAATAAGTGAATCGGGATGCCCTCAGGCCCCGCTTCATGGCTGAAACAGCCATGTCTTCGTTGAGATCCTGGACCTCGAGCGTGGCCGCGTTGAATCGCACCACGAAGTGTCGGAGCATCTCGTTTTCTCCCTGCTTGAGGGAGAAAAGGCTGTCCGACGTTCGCGGCGGCTTTCGGCTAGTACTGAAATGGGCCACGAACGAGTGCTCGAGCTGCGCGAAGGAATGGATACTGTCCGATCGAAGACCGGAGTACCAAGCCCTGGCAGCCTTGCGGAGCATGGCGGGGAAGCCGATGCAAAAAAGAGCGTCGGTTGCCCCATGGATCGTCATGAGAGCTTTGTAGCTTTCCAGATGGTCGATTGGGTCGGTGGAGCCGTCGTAAGACTCCACGTGCGGCATCTTGAACCGACTGGGGATCGGTTCGTCGAGGATGAGTCGGGAGAGAGGTTGGGCGGTCTGGAAGTCGACGTCGTTTGAAGACTTCTGGCCGTCCATCTGCAACTGAGCGAGTCGGCGGTCGATTTCCTCGAATCGGCGCTCGTAGTCGTCCGCTCGTCGATGCTGGGAGACCCCAGGAGTGGAGTCTCTGGAAGATTCTGAGAGAGAGGCCGACGGCGTGCGCGGCCGTTTCTCCTTCCTTGCCCGTTCCAACGGGGAAGGGGAGGGCCGCTGGGACCGTCGGTCGTCGCGCCATGGTCGTCCCTCCTCTTCTCCGTGGGAGCGCTTTTGGGGGCGCTCGCATGGAGGCGACAGGGATCGGCGCGGTCGTCGGCGGTTGCTCCTGGAAGGCATAGGTCGGGCCGCCGGCTGCTGCTGGAGGCTTTTGACTGCGTCGGTCAGTACGGTCATCTGCCGTACGATGGCCGCGATCTGGGCCTCCGTGGTCACTGCAGGGCGCGGAGGGCTAGGCTCCGCCGCTGGCGAGGGCGGGGAGGCCTCTTCCCGGTGGGAAGAGCGCCTAGCCGACCCAGTGACTCTCGATCGTTGAGCTCTTGTCTTTGTCATGCTGCTTCCCCTACCTGGCGCGCCAATCTGTTGCGGCCAATCCCCTCATCGCCTGGTCGCCGGGAACGAGCGCCTGCAAAAAAGGAAGTCCACACTGACCGAAGGTGGCTCCGGCGGGGACCCTCCGACGGTCAAGTCAGAGAGGTGACTGGGCAACAGTGAAATGCAGACAGAGAGCTCTGCGAGAGAGAGAGAGGGAGAGAGGAGCGAGCCTGCGTATGTGGGAGAGACGGACGGATCGATCCTTTGCACTGTTGCCTTCCCCGGTTTATATAGTGGAGCACGGTATGGCGCCGTCATTAATGGCGCGGACAAGTGAGGAACTGTCAACTCACTGTGGACTGTCAAGGTCGCCGTGAAAATGTCATGTCGCCGTGTGGCTGTCCAATCACCAGGGTTGACAATGCCCTCGGCGGGACAATACCCCTAGGTAACCGCGCCGCATGTCCGTGTCAGAGCTGACAAGGTCTGGTGGCTGTACGGCGATCAGAGGAGTCGACCGACCCTAGGTCGGTGGCCAGCTGAGTGGCGTCGGGCCCCTCCGTTGGTCGGCGAGTGAGTCGGCCATCAGACTTCTCGGTCGGTCGGCCAGTCGGTCGGTCGGCCGGAGTCGGTCGGTCGGTCGGTCGGCCCGTCGGGGTCGGCCAGTCGGAGTCGTCCGTCGGGGTCGGCCAGTCGGTCGGTCGGCCGTCGGAGTCGGCCCCTTCGACCGTAAGTCGGTCGGTGGGTATTCCCCAACAGTTGCCCCCCTCCACTCCTGAGCCCGATGTCGTGTTGGCTCGCGTGAACACGTGGGCGACGGCTTCGGACGAAAGGAGTGGTTTTCCGTCTTTTCTTTCCCCGACTCTGACGATCACATCAACGAACGATCCAATATCGGTCGTCCCGACTGTAGGTCGAGCATGCACGTCGGGTCGGAGGTCGGCCAACCTCGAACGTTGCTCGTCGACACGATCATTCCGCAGAATTTGTTGTCGAGTAGCATCCGACGTATTCGGATAGGATAACAATGGCAAGTCGAATATCCATTGTCCAGCCCTTGGTCGGACGTATGCGTCGGGATGTATGATAAACGGTGGCAAGCCGAATATCCTTCGATCGGTCGTGACCAGATCGGTATGTCGCGAATGCGACTGCGGTCGTCTTGGCGTTTTGCCCTTCTTAGTCGAAGCTAAGTCGGCAAGTTAGCCAGCCGCATTAGTCGAAGCCCTTTGCCTTCAGAGGTGAGGGCCGTCGTAGATATTCCGCTCCTTCGATCTCCGTCGTAGAATCCGATATGTCCTCGACGATCGAGACGTAGATTGGGCAATTGGTTCGACGATCCATCGATCAGGCCGATGACGGAGTCATAGATTCGGCGATCGGCAATCGAGCCATGTTGGTCGGGGCCTTTTGCCTTCAAAGGCTGAGGCCGTCGATTTCGGCGATCGGTGATCGAGCCGTTGATTCGACGATCGACGATCGTCCATGTTGGTCGGAGCCTTTTGCCTTCAGAGGCCGAGGCCGTCGATTTCGATGATCGGTGATCGAGCCGTTGATTCGGCGATCGACGATCGGCCATGTTGGTTGGAGCCTTTTGCCTTCAAAGGCCGAGGCCGTCGATTTCGGCGATCGATGATCGAGCCGTTGATTCGGCGATCGACGATCGGCCATGTTGGTCGGAGCCTTTTGCCTTCAGAGGCCGAGGCCATCGGTTTGACGATCGATGATCGAGCCGTTGATTCGGCGATCGACGATCGGCCATGTTGGTCGGAGCCTTTTGCCTTCAGAGGCCGAAACCGTCGATTTCGGCGATCGGTGATCGAGCTGTTGATTCGGCGATCGACGATCGGCCATGTTGGTCGAAGCCTTTTGCCTTCAGAGGCCGAGGCCGTCGATTTCGGCGATCGGTGATCGAGCCGTTGATTCGACGATCGACGATCGGCCATGTTGGTCGGAGCCTTTTGCCTTCAAAGGCCGAGGCCGTCGGTTTCGGCGATCGATGATCGAGCCGTTGATTCGGCGATCGACGATCGGCCATGTTGGTCGGAGCCTTTTGCCTTCAGAGGCCGAGGCCGTCGGTTTGACGATCGATGATCGAGTCGTTGATTCGGCGATCGACGATCGGCCATGTTGGTCGGAGCCTTTTGCCTTCAGAGGTCGAGGCCGTCGATTTCGACGATCGGTGATCGAGCTGTTGATTCGGCGATCGACGATCGGCCATGTTGGTCGAAGCCTTTTGCCTTCAGAGGCCGAGGCCGTCGATTTCGGCAATCGATGATCGAGCCGTTGATTCGGCGATCGACGATCGGCCATGTTGGTCGAAGCCTTTTGCCTTCAAAGGTCGAGGCCGTCGGTTCGACGATCGGTGATCGAGCCATTGATTCGGCGATCGATGATCGGCCGTCGTAGATTCTCCGCTCCTTCGATCTCTATCAGGATCTGCGCACGAGGAGCGGGGAGAGGGGCGTAGGAGTCATACCTGCGATGCGTCGGTCTCGGACTCCATCGTCAGGGTGACTTTTGGATTCGTCGAGGTGGCGAGACCCGACTATCGGTCGGGAGCCTGCTTGGTTCGGTGGGTTCCCGACCTTTCCTCCATTTCTCCTTCGGGCCGCTGGGTTCGGCCAAGCGTTGGTCGGATGCTCCTTCGTCCACGCGCATATACTTGTATGCGCGCTCCAGTAGCTCGGCATACGCTCGGGGGAGGGTCTTGTCCAGAGAATAAGTGAATCGGGACGCCCTCAGGCCCCGCTTCATGGCTGAAACAGCCATGTCTTCGTTGAGGTCCCGGACCTCGAGCGTGGCCGCGTTGAATCGCGCCACGAAGTGTCGGAGCGTCTCGTTTTCTCCCTGCTTGAGGGAGAAAAGGCTGTCCGACGTTCGCGGCGGCTTTCGGCTAGTACTGAAATGGGCCACGAACGAGTGCTCGAGCTGCGCGAAGGAATGGATACTGCCCGATCGAAGATCGGAGTACCAAGCCCTGGCAGCCTTGCGGAGCATGGCGGGGAAGCCGATGCAAAAAAGAGCATCGGTTGCCCCATGGATCGTCATGAGAGCTTTGTAGCTTTCCAGATGGTCGATTGGGTCGGTGGAGCCGTCGTAAGACTCCACGTGCGGCATCTTGAACCGACTGGGGATCGGTTCGTCGAGGATGAGTCGGGAGAGAGGTTGGGCGGTCTGGAAGTCGACGTCGTTTGAAGACTTCTGGCCGTCCATCTGCAACTGAGCGAGTCGGCGGTCGATTTCCTCGAACCGGCGCTCGTAGTCGTCCGCTCGTCGATGCTGGGAGACCCCAGGAGTGGAGTCTCCGAAAGATTCTGAGAGAGAGGCCGACAGCGTGCGCGGCCGTTTCTCCTTCCTTGCCCGTTCCAATGGGGAAGGGGAGGGCCGCTGGGACCGTCGGTCGTCGCGCCATGGTCGTCCCTCCTCTTCTCCGTGGGAGCGCTTTTGGGGGCGCTCGCATGGAGGCGACAGGGATCGGCGCGGTCGTCGGCGGCTGCTCCTGGAAGGCATAGGTCGGGCCGCCGGCTGCTGCTGGAGGCTTTTGACTGCGTCGGTCAGTACGGTCATCTGCCGTACGATGGCCGCGATCTGGGCCTCCGTGGTCACTGCAGGGCGCGGAGGGCTAGGCTCCGCCGCTGGCGAGGGCGGGGAGGCCTCTTCCCGGCGGGAAGAGCGCCTAGCCGACCCAGTGACTCTCGATCGTTGAGCTCTTGTCTTTGTCATGCTGCTTCCCCTACCTGGCGCGCCAATCTGTTGCGGCCAATCCCCTCGTCGCCTGGTCGCCGGGAACGAGCGCCTGCAAAAAAGGAAGTCCACACTGACCGGAGGTGGCTCCGGCGGGGACCCTCCGACGGTCAAGTCAGAGAGGTGACTGGGCAACAGTGAAATGCAGACAGAGAGCTCTGCGAGAGAGAGAGAGGGAGAGAGGAGCGAGCCTGCGTATGTGGGAGAGACGGGCGGATCGATCCCTTGCACTGTTGCCTTCCCCAGTTTATATAGTGGAGCACGGTATGGCGCCGTCATTAATGGCGCGGACAAGTGAGGAACTGTCAACTCACTGTGGACTGTCAAGGTCGCCGTGAAAATGTCATGTCGCCGTGTGGCTGTCCAATCACCAGGGTTGACAATGCCCTCGGCGGGACAATGCCCCTAGGTAACCGCGCCGCATGTCCGTGTCAGAGCTGACAAGGTCTGACGGCTGTACGGCGATCAGAGGAGTCGACCGACCCTAGGTTGGTGGCCAGCTGAGTGGCGTCGGGCCCCTCCGTTGGTCGGCGAGTGAGTCGGCCATCAGACTTCTCGGTCGGTCGGCCAGTCGGTCGGTCGGCCGGAGTCGGCCGGTCGGTCGGTCGGCCCGTCGGGGTCGGCCAGTCGGAGTCGTCCGTCGGGGTCGGCCAGTCGGTCGGTCGGCCGTCGGAGTCGGTCCCTTCGACCGTAAGTCGGTCGGTGGGTATTCCCCAACACATATGGCAGTCAAAAATTCATTCAAATTGATAGAAATACTCATGCATGGTCAATTTAGGTATAATGGATATAATTGCATTAGCTTCAGTAGACAATCTGGAATCTACATTAGCTTCCCTACCCTGAAGAACACCAAACTACACCTCAAAATTCCAGTCGGACAAACCAGTGTCTGCAAGTACCCCCTAATTGGCGTATAGATTCCGGATTGATGGAGCATAACATTGTTCGACCTCTCCCACACTTATGCATGCATGGCAGATCCACACACGATACTCAAACGGACTACCCAGAATCGTCTCAACGATGGCTACTTGTCCTCCGCTAGCTCTCAGCGAAAAATCCCCAGGAATCAGTTCTTGTTCGTTATGGAGCTCGATGCTCTCGTTTTCTACATCGTCAAAGGAGGCCAAGTGTCTCGTTTTCTACGTCAAAGGAGGCCAAGTGCCGTCAATCGCTATCCCAATGCAATGCCTCACCGACGAAGAAGTTAAAACCTTTTCATCGTACGGGACAAGGTGGCTCTTTCTCTCAGAAAAATTTTCTATCATAATTTTTTTTAAAAAAAAAATTATGATCAAATTATCATCATCTATCATATATATATATATATATATATATATATATATATATATATATATATATATATATATATATATATATATATTTTAAAATATTTATATGATATTTATCTAAATTGTTCAGATATCTTTAATATTTATTTATTTATTTTAAATATTTTAATATATAAAATTATTTATTTTTTAATAAATATTTTTGAAATATGTTTGAATATAATTTATTTTATGGCCGACCAGCTATAAAAATTTTATTTCTTTTCACCTCCCTCCACCTCATCGATGAAGAAGTTAAAACCTTGCATCTGCAAACAGTATGTCAGTATCCAAGAACAACTACTTTACACTCCTTGCTAGAACGATCGATGCTGATGCCGCCGGCCGAGTGTGAATCGTCGAATGCAGGAAGCTCGATCCATGTTTTCGCCGGTGACCGGATTATAGACCGAGAAGGACTGAAGCCATTTAGAATAGAAGGCTTTTAAAGAAGGATGAGGCCATTGCAGGAGTTGCAAGCCTTGAAGGTGGGGAAGCTGGGGAGATCCCGTAACAATTGCCTCCCCCTCTCTATCGTCGCGAAACTGGTATCGAGCCAGCGTGTGGACAACGGCAATAGTCTCGGCTGGAGCAAAAGGCCGGGCTGTGATCTTTCGAGGTGGCTATCGATGAAGGAACGTTCGCGGATCATTTGATAAAAGCGTTTGGATACGTACTGAAATCGGCAATGGAGAGCGTTTGCTGGTAACCGTGATATAGTATCTCGGCAAGGATATGGTCAAGAACATATCGATATAACAGGCGTCTTCCCCCTCCTGTCCCTGATTTGCGCTCTCTCTCTCTCTCTCTCTTTCTGTGGGCAACTATGCCTATGTGGTGACATGATAGTCTTTGAGACATGATAAGATTTTTAGAGACGTAAGCCTCTCCGAGACTTTTTTTATCTCTCGAGTGCTTCCATTGAGTCTTCATCGATACGTGCACTAGGTTACGATTTAGTGCTGGGTTTGGGGATTTCCCATTACTCCGTGCTAAATTAGTCAAGAGAAACGTTACCAAATTCCAGCACAGTCCCTCCATCAAAGTACGGGTCCTCCGAGTACATCTACAAGCGATGGTTTTTGTTGGGGTATAACACCACTCTGGTATCACCTAACTGTGGTACCATTTGTTGGACCGAATCCGATACCACTCGTTACAGCGAAAAAAATAATAATAAAAATAAGAACACACAATTAAATATATGGAATAGTCCAAGTGCTACCTCCGCGAGGCATGCAAGCTTCACTATAAGAAAAAAATAAATATAAGAGGAGAACATCCATCCTCAACAAAAAATTACTTTTAACAAAAGCTCTCTCAAAATCTTCAAAGAGATGCACTCACAGACCTACCAGCATTAGGGTCCTTGACATCCCTGAATGCTTCCTATGATGCAAACTGCTACATCATACTTTACGGCCACTCACACGGCCATTGCCGCACTCTGCCTGATGCTTTGCTCTGTCGTCGATCGTCTGTCGGTGCTTTGTCTGCATCTGTTCGGGCTGCATATTTTCTAAACACTCGTCGAACTTCTCTCGACTGCTGTCAGAGCCACTGCGTCTTCCACGATCTCTATTCGCCTACAGATTCCTTTAAAATCTAAATCCTCAATTTGACTCGATTTAAGATCCCTAACAGCACACAATTAAGCCTCATCACTGTCAGATCAAGCCTGCAAGCCTTCTAGCCTATCCGATCACGCAATCGCACGAAGAATCATATGTAAAACGCCTCCAATCCACGATGGACTGCGAGAAGCACCTGAGAAATGGGCTCCCAGTCCATGCCTCCTCTCATGGACCATCGGTCCACGATGGACCATGTGAAAGCCATCATGAGCCGTACGCCCGTGCTCCCATTGGTTGGCTGGGCCGGCCCATGCATGCCCGCACGCTACTGACCCACGCACCCATGCACACCTAGGCCGAGCCCAGGCACTGCTGGGCCGCGCTCGCAGGCTTGGGGCCCCTGTTAGCCTGCAGGCCTCCTTTGTTGCCTTCTGGCCTACGCACTGCGAGCTCCGTTGGTTTGTACACTGCAGGTCTCACTATTTCACGTCTTTGAGCTCCTCACGACGTGCTCTTCGAATTGGACTTTTTCGTATTTAAGTTTTCACTCCCGTAGATCAAATTTGAAATGTCAAATTTCAACAATTTTTATAATATGTGATCCTTTCTTGCCAGAGCCTGGTCTAATAGTCCAAGAGAAACAATCTTCTCCTAACCCAGAGGCATCTTGGTAGAAGCTGATGATCATGAATCAAGGAGTACTGCAGTGTAATGCGTTTAGCATCAGACTCATCCTTGATATATTTCTATGCCCGCAGTTCGTCGATAAGAACGGCTTAATGATGGTGTTACATCAACCATAAGGCTAAATGAAGGCATTTTCTTGAGTGGGCATTATATCAAATAGCTTCTAGATCGAGCTTCTTGCCCACGGATTTTATGTGTACACCTAATGGATGAGCTTAAATTTGCTTATATATAGATTCTCATGACATGACTTATTTTAAGCAAGCTTCATTCTCAAAAAGATTTGATTGGATAACACTAGTTCTAGCTAATACAAGGCTAAGAATCTTTTATTACTTTTTTTTTTCTTTTTCCTTTTAACTTATGTTTTGTTAAGGTCCCAGGTGAGGCGAACTCATAAATCCTAGACTGAATTTAACTTACCACAAATTAAATGGACTCAATTAGAGAGAAAAACCAATTGTTTCATTAAATTATTTCTAATTATCATATATTGACAAAATTTGAGGTGTTATTTTCTGAGAAGAGAAATTTAAGTAAAAGAAATAAAGAAATGAGGTTTTTTTTTTTTTAAGGCCCGTTGACCCATCTAACTTGCATTTTGTAAGAGCTTATCCAAATTCAATCTAGATCTTATTCTTTGAACTGCACAAAGAAAAAAATGATCTATAGAAATCTTTTATTTCTTTCCACGAAATTTGTGATGAATAAAATTTGGTTGATAGAAGGCCACACTTAAATGGATGTTTCAATCCATGAATCCTATAGGATTTTTTGCCTAATCCTGTAGGAATAGCCAAACAGACCTGTAAAAATTCATTGATCCTAAAATCGTGAAGTTAGGCTCAAACCACTGCTCATTAACACCTCCTGTCCAAGGGAACTCAAATTTGAAGAATTGACATCAGATTAACGCCACACTATAAACAGCTTGGGGTTTGGATTGAATCCAAGTCTATTGTATTAACAACTCAAGCAATTGGCAGCTATTAATTCGGATTTGTTTAATGGTGGCGATGACATGCAATATTTGGCGTGCTAGGAATTTTCAGATTTTTACAACAAGATTGAACACCATCTTGAGCACGCTTCACTGTATGTTCCTCTTTGCAAATGCTTGGGCCGGAGTTGCACCAGAGAAGCTCTGTTGGAACTTGGAAGCGGGGGCCATAAGGAAGCCCGGTTGCCTTAAGCCCAACTTCCCCGGCTCTTAAGTTTGGATGCAGCTATGCGGGCAGACAAAAAGAAATTCATTATGCACCACAGGCAGTATAAAAAATCTGACATGGAGTATACTATCTTGTTCGATTGATCTACATAGCCATCACTTTTTAACATGTATTTAATATCTGTAGTTCTATTTTTTCATTTAAATTTTAAATGATGATTATGTTCCTCTTCTTTAGAAAAAAAATATGACATCTTGTGGCATATTATGACATCCTGCATCAAATTATGACTTCCTACGTGTAGGATGTCATAATATGATTCAAAATGTCATAATATTGGAGGAATATTTTTGTCCAACCATTTTTCAATACATATTTAATGCCTGCAGTTTCGTTTTTTCGTTTGAAAATTTTGAATGACGAAAATGCTCTGGCTTTTTGAAAAAAATTATGACATCTTCTGATATATTATGATATTCTACGTCAAATTATTACTTCCTATATGTAAGTAATATGGACATAAGATGTCATAATTTTTTCTAAAAAAGAGAAGTATTTTTGTCATTCAAAATTTCAAACGAAAAAATAAAACTACAGACATTAAATGTATGTTGGAAAGTGGACTACGTGGATCAATTAGATAAAATGGTGCACTCCATGTCAAATTTTTTATACTACCCATGGTGCACAAAGAATTTCTCGACAAGCAAATAGAGTGCCTAATTTGTCCAAAGAATTAAGTCCACTGGGTTGGGCTTCACCCGACTAGAGTTACCACTGCAGGCCACTTCCTATGTTGTTTTTTTTTCTTCTTCTTCTTTTTTTTTGGATCAAAGTCTCCTATATTCTTTTGATATTTCTATTCTCCCCTTTTTCTTCCTGGTTAAAAAAAAAAAAAAAAAAAAAAAAAAAAAAAAACTTACTCATCGGAATTGGGGTTGCTTATTAATTAGTTATCATTTTGCAAAATTAGCTTCTAACTACAATAATTCTAATTCTTTCATTTTGATATTCTAAAATTGATATTTCTTGATGATCAACAAGTTGCTAACCAAATATTTATAAGTAATAAATACTAATAAGACCCCTCTCAAATAGCTGATTTCCTAGTTTGGAAGTTTCTCTATTGATTCTTACTATGGCCTCCTTTGCCACACGACAAAACAATTTAGAAGATAATTGTTCTCGAGAAAGTCAAAGTATTTCTATGGCTGGCTTTGAAGAACAAATTACATAGAAGATATTCTTGTTAAAAAATAATGATAGGTGAGTTCTAGTTGGCCTCTTTGTGGATCAAATGTGGAATCCATCTTTTACGTATTCATTAGATACCCATTTATGCAAAGTATTTGGACTACAATTAAGATCCAACTGAAATTGAAAGGACGGCCTCCTGATCTTCAGGGAAAGAAAAATCAACCATCGATTGGGAGAGAGCTTGAGATCAGCTGCTTTCTGCTCCATCGAGGCAAGTTTGGCACCAATGAACCGTGAGAATTATTCTCATAAAAATAGCTCCATCTGCTCACTCAAAAGACCCTTCAATCCTGCCATTGTTGGGAGCATACTTGTTCCTCTATGGTAGTCGTCAGTCGTAGAAAGCTTTAGCACGCTCTATCATCCACAGTTCCTTCCACCACTCACTATTAGGATCTAATTATGCCGAGGTCAGTGGTGGATTTTTTGTGTGAAAAAGAAGGATTCATCTTCCTTCACATGAATCCACCGTTGGATCATCAGCTGCTCACTTCAAGATCTATAGTGATGGATGGATGATGGAGTTCGAAGCACTTTGAGGATTGTTTCTTTCACGCAAAACAAACAGCCCGGTCCCCTAATGTTAGTGCCTTACATCCTTTCTAACCCCTTTCTAATTTGAATATAATCTGCGAAGCATCTATCTTCCTTCCTCTATTAACATTTTACATAGAAAATAAGAATAAGACAAATCTCACCAAACAAGTCAACTTTTTTTTCCTCTAAAAACAAGGGGGAAGGAAAAAAAGTACTCTACCTAATTAATTTTAAAAAAAAAATTATTTATAAAAATAATCTAATTTTTAACTTATTCATCAAAATGATGCAAACAGGATAAAACACCATTCAAAATGACATTTTTTTATTGCCACATCACCGAAATGGCATTTTTTAAAACGCCATTCAGAATAACGTTTTAAAATGCCATTTCAAATGGCGTTTTTATAAATACATTTTTTTTTATTCATTTTATTCCAAAAATATCATTTTATCCCAAAAATATCATTTTATTCCAAAAATATCATTTTATCTTTTTTTTTTTCATGTTATCCCAAAAACGCCATTATATCCCAAAAATGCCATTTTTTTCCTTTTTTACAATATTTTTTATTTTTTTAATTTTTTAAGATATTTTTTAAAAAAAATTAATTTTAAAAGAGGATTGTATTTGAAATGATGATTTTTATTTGAATTAAAATTAATTTTTTAAAAAAAATTAAAATTAAAATTTTTATTTTTATTTTTTTCTTATTTTTTTTATTTTTTATTTTTTATTTTTTTAATTTTTTAAGGTATTTTTTTGGAATATTTTTTTTAACAAAATTAATTTTAAAAGAAGATTGTAATTTGAAATGATGATTTTTATTTGAATTAAAATTAAAATTTAAAAATTTTTTTTCATATATTTTTTTAAAAAAATAATTTGAAATGGGGATAGTAATTTGAAATGATATTTTTTATTTGAATTAAAGTTAAAATTTTAATTTTATTTGAATTAAATAAAATTTTAATTAAATAAAATAGTAATTAAATAAAATTTTAATTTAAATTCAAATAAAATTCTAATTTTAACATTAATTCAAATAGAAAATATCATTTCAAATTACTATTTCCATTTCAAATTATTTTTTAAAAAAATATATGAAAAAAAGAAAAAAATTTAAAATTTTAAGTTTAATTTAAATAAAAATTATCATTTCAAATTACAATCCCCTTTTAAAATTAATTTTGTTAAAAAAATATCCCAAAAAAATACCTTAAAAGTTAAAAAAATAAAAAATAAAAAAAATGAGAAAAAAATAAAAATTTTAAATTTAAATTTTTTTTAAAAAAATTAATTTTAATTCAAATAAAAATTATTATTTCAAATTAATTTTTTTTTAAATTGTTTTTTTTTAAAATATTCCAAAAAATATATCTTAAAAAATTAAAAAAATAAAAAATACCGTAAAAAAAATGGCATTTTTGGGATAAAATGGCATTTTTTGGATAAAATTAAAAAAAAGGATAAAATGGTGTTTTTGGGATAAAATGGTATTTTTGTAATAAAATGAAAAAAAAGGAAAAAAAAGCATTTTTGATATCCCAAAAAAAAATTAAAAAATTAAAAAAATTATAAAAAAATTAGAAAGAAATGAGAAAAAAATTATAATTATAATTTTAAATTTAAAAAAATAAAAATTTTAATTTTAATTCAAATAAAAATATCATTTCAAATTACTTTTCACATTTCAAATTAATTTTTTTAAAAAAATATCTCAAAAAAATTCTTTAAAAATTTAAAAAATAAAAAATATCATAAAAAATAAAAAAATAAAAAAAATGAGAAGAAAATAAAAATTATAATTTTAAAATTAAAAAAATAAAATTTTTAATTTTAATTCAAATAAAAAATATCATTTCAAATTACTTTCCCCATTTCAAATTAATTTTTTAAAAAAATATTCCAAACAAAGGAAAAAATACCTAAAAAAACCATAAAAATAGAAAAAAATAGAAAAAATAGAAAAAAAATTAAATTTATAATTTAAAATTATAAAAATAATTAAAATTTTAATTTGAATTCAAAAAAATAAAAAATACCATAAAAAAATACCATTAAAAATTGAAAAAATGGGGAAAAATAAAAATTATAAATTAAAATTTAAAAAAATTAAAATTTTAACTTTAATTCAAATAGAAAATATCATTTCAAATTACTATCCCCATTTCAAATTATTTTTTTTAAAAAAATATATGAAATTTTTTTTAAAAATTTTAATTTTAATTCAAATAAAAATCATCATTTCAAATTACAATCCTCTTTTAAAATTAATTTTGTTAAAAAATATTTCAAAAAAATACCTTAAAAATTAAAAAAAAATAAAATAAAAAATAAAAAATGAGAAAATGAGAAAAAAATAAAAATAAAAATTTTAAATTTTTTTAAAAAAAATAATTTTAATTCAAATAAAAATCATCATTTCAAATTACAATCCTCTTTTAAAATTAATTTTTTTAAAAAAAATATCCCAAAAAAATATATCTTAAAAAATTAAAAAAATAAAAAATATCGTAAAAAAGAAAAAAAATGATGTTTTTGGGATAAAATAGCGTTTTTGGGATAACATAAAAAAAAGGGAATAAAATGATGTTTTTGGGATAAAATGATATTTTTGGGATAAAATGATATTTTTGAAATAAAATGAAGAAAAGAAAAAAAATAGTATTTTTGAAAACATCATTTGAAATTGTGTTTTCAAAAATGCTATTTCGAATGACGTTTTAAAAAATATCATTTCAAATGATGATTTTTTTTTTTTTGTCTATGTAAAAATTTGGGTGGAATAGGGTGGTGACGTGGCAATCAAAAAACGTCATTTTGAATGATATTTTATCTTGTTTGTATTATTTTGATAAATAAATTAAAAATTAGATTATTTTTATAAATAATTATTTTTTAAAATTAATTAGATAAAGTACTCGAAGGAAAAAGCTACTAATTGTCCGGGACAATGTAATCCCCAGCATCATCATGTGGATTTCACCTTTCTATCTCATGTGAAATCCACTTTTAGTAACCTCGATATTGCTGCGGAAAGTAGCTCTTCGCCTTTGTTTCATTCAACGCAATAAACATGTTCCCCATACCATCCACTCAAACTTTCACATGTTCCTCGGACTCCCACGTCTCTATGAAAGCAAATAGATGTTGCTTGCGAGACTTTCACATATCCAAAACAAGGTCTTGCTCGTGGAGGCGAGAGAATCACAAGATCCCAAACACATTAAAGGCTTGAGAGTTATGATTCCACCCAAAGGATTGCAAAATTGTAGCCAAGCTAGACAACTCGATCACGACCTTTCTTCCACAATGTCAGAGAGTCACTAAGCCACCTCTCTCTTTTGGCCTACCATTTGTGCTGGAAATATTTATATGAGACAAATGTTCCCTTTTGTTAGCATTCAGGTGGAAACAGAAGAAACTCCTAGTTTTCTTTGGGCGGTCGGTTCGATTTGGATAACGGCGGCCGGCTTGGACTGGGTCGGCCGGAAAAAAAGGAAAAAAAAAAAAAAAAAAAAAAAGGTACGTCAAACCGAGCTTTGCACCCTCTAAAGCGCACATTAGGCAAAGCTTGTGGGGACTTTGACGCCCACCATTGTCGGCATCGCAAGGTGGAGGGTTGTCCCCCAGCAGCCACCGCCCTTTTTATTCTGGCGTCCGCATGATGGATTGTTGACGTTGGCAAAGGTTGTCCAGTTTAGCTGCTAACCATTGCCGGCTGGCTAGAGCACTTAAAGCTTGTGGGAGCTAAAAATGCCATATCATCGTACGGACATATAAACAGCCTCTTAAGATACATGATAAGGGGTGGTCAACAGATATTATAGCCTATTGGCTGATCTTCCCTACTATTGATGAATTGGTAGAAGTACGAATTTGATGAAGCTTTAGATGTTTAAAGAATTAGAAGGTTTGGATACTACAATATCTGATTTGATCAAAATTTTTATTTTACATATTCTGATTAAGAAACTGTCATATGAATCGGATTGAATGAGATGCTTTAGATATGACGTATTATGGAAATATGAAACTCAGAATTATGGATATATTCAATATTAAGAATTGATATAAAATCTTTAAAACAATGAAGATAATTAACATGAAAACTTCTCCCTGAAACTAGGGAATCAAGCCCAAATATTGAGAAAAAAAAGTATATGTACATTACATGCACTTCTCAAACTAGGTTTAAAGTTGCTCGGCAATCTCTATTTGCAAAACAGTTTTGTCTATAATTTTCAAAACTGAATTGCTTTGGAGCAAGAAAAATCTGCTCTAAGTCTTGCATGTCAACAAACAAGATCAAAAGTCATGGGCTAAAACTCTCTCCACTTTATAATGCCTACTTTAAAGTTTAGAAGTCTCCATGACTTTTCCAAAAGAAACCATCCAATTGAATGGAGGAATAAAATATCCATGTCAACAATGAGATGAACATGAGTCACCACTTGCCGTTGAGACAACGGCCTTTTTCCTTCAAGTTCTTTCACATGTCAAGCACTACAATGCACATCATAGACTTATCAAATGAGACATAGCCTTTTTCCTTTTTTTTTTTTTTCTTTTTTGGGATGCAAGGGTAGGTTAGAACCATCCAAATTTACTGAGTTGCGAAAGTATTTACAATGTTATGCACAGATAAAGAGAGAGAGAGAAAGAGAGATGTATCGAGCGTGCTCTATACAACCCAGCACCAGGGAGGAGAGAAGATCGAATTAGTATATGGGCAAAAAGCTCAAAGGCTGCTTGAAAATATCTATAGTAATTCATTACCTGATTAGAACCACATTCCACGTTCACTGGTCTGTTTTCATCTTCTCATGATTGAGCTTCAAATTATAATCAATTAGCCTATAACAATCACACTAAATATTATCTTAATTGATAGCTTTATTATTTTTCATTTGAATAATTTCATCTTCTTTAGAATAATGTGTTCATGTTTAGAACATGATACTACCATCTATTTCTATAAAACTGCAATTCAATACTGATGTGGTTGAGGTTGGACACTGATCAGAAGCCAAGGCATCAAAGAAGAACCAGCAAGAGAAGTCCATATGCATTGAGATTTTTTTCGATAGAAATCCTCCGATTCTTAAGTTAGTCGAAGCTTGAAAACAATAGAAAAAATATAATGGGAGAACTTAAGTATAGAAGAGTTCTTTCAGATTTATCTTATTTAAGGTTCTTCTTGTTATCTTTTTACATAGAAATAATGTGATAAACTGTCACGTTGAAATCCGGTAAGTCATTTGGCTCCTAATCCCTTAGATTGACAAGCCACAATCTATAAGACTATTGAGGTAAAATCTGTCCACTAATCTAAAGATCAGGATATTGTTAGTCATGGATGTCAAATATGGATCATGTCTACATTCTACTGGGAGATTCTAAAGATCTTCCACATGAAAAATGGTCTAATATTCTGAGTTGGGTGTTGAACTGAGGTCTTACTTAAGATCGGTGCTTGTGCAGGTCTATCAAATTATGTTTTTCATTATTGGAAGGATTCTATCGTCGAGGTCTGTCAATACCGGATTAGGAGATCGAACACAAGCCAAGGCCGATAATGTAGAGTCCCTTTGATTTTCTAGGTCTCCCATCGATTTTTGAAGCCTTTTTGTTGGTGAGTACTCGATCGTAATTCGAGAGAGAGGACGACGAATAATCTCCATAACACCATCAAACCAAACATGACTCCATATTCTCAGGGAGGCATAACTTTATGTTGACAGGCTAAAACCTATTGGCTATTTCAGAGCATTCATCAGTAGGTCATTGCTTGCTTTATGCATTAATTTTTATATAGACACGACCTATTTATGGTAATCATAAGACCTGTCTAAAAGGCTAAGTGCATTATGAGGTTTCAACTTGTTAAGTTGCATGTCTATAAAAATTACCTTTTTACAAGAAATTAGTACACGAACGCATAGCTGGAGATGTATATAAATGTGGTATCTAAGTCAAAAAACAATGAAAAATGCTATAGATGCGCTCCCTCCTAGCTGTAAAGGAGCTTCTAGATTCTCTAATTGGGAGGGATGTTCCCTAAAGTTTTTAACCCACATAATTATACCATATAGTTGAATGTATAAAAATGCTTGCCCTTTAGCCTAAATCAAACAAAAAATCGTAACCATTTTCTCAATAGTTGACCCTAAATCTTTTGTGCAATGTGTCCACGTCACAATTGAAAGGATATAAAGATGCTGCGAGTCTAGAAGCAGCCTACAACACAAAACGTGATTAATCAACAGGAAAATGTGGCATAAATAGTCCTTTAATCATTGGACTTCAGGACAAGTAGTAAACCTCATACCAACCCACTAACCCTTCATGAACAGAACATCCACCGTTTCTTTTGGTCAAAAAGGTCCGATATGTTAATTATCAGAATCTATATCATCAAATATCTCAAGCTAAATAATTCATTTAAAAGTATTTTTTTTTCATTACAACAAAATATAATAATAATTATTATTATCTGCTCAACCTAACTCTGGAACGGATTTATTAGAAATAAAATGTTAATTATAATAACAAAAAATAATGTTATTCTTTTGCTAAAACCGTTTTATTATCTTTCATGGACAGCATTCAGATTTGAATTTTTAAAATATCATGTTATTGGAAAATGTAACCAAGAAGAGCTTGCTCTCGTGTCGACCTCAGCCATCCCCAAGGGGCAAGGATAGCGCTAGTTGGTGAATTATTGGATCCACGTGGCACAGACCGTGACATCAGCTCGTTCCCTGTGGATTCTGACCGGATCCAGGAGGCCTGGTCGACACGCGACGTACGGCTACTGGTCCCGACTAAGAGTTCTCGATCACAATCACTGTCACGTGAAACCACCGTCAGCTGTACAGATGGTAGACCACGCGTCCCCCGATTCGGCTTTCCACGAGATTGGTCGGCTGCGATCGAACAAACCCGCAGCTTTCTTGCGGACAGAAGCCTGTGCGCAAAAACGTGAGCGTACGCTAAAATCATCAATTTATTGCTCGCATCCGTCCACGTGGATCGTGGATAAGACAGCATCACCCTCTTGGGCTCACGGACGAGGATTAATCTGGTTGAACACGACTCTTAATGGCGTTTTACTGACCATATATCCGGCGGAAAATTTTTTATACCATCCACGATTACCGGCTCACATACAAAATTGATGAAAATTTTTTTTTTTTTTTATGCATTGCTCGATCTTATGTCTGAGCCAATTTTCGTACGTAGTGCACACATCCGTGCACCCTATGCGATGTACAAAAAATTTTTTATATCCTGCAAACAACGAATTATTTTGTCAATCATGCTTGCTTGCTTGTTGGTGCAAAGTAAAAAGGCTTCTAGAATCCAAACACAAAAGTTTCCACTTGGTGGGGAAAAGATGCAACTGCCAGGCAACAATCCGTTTTTCAACGTAATAATTGATGAAAGTCAACAAATCTTCATTTCTTCCTGGGAGACAAAAGTCAACAAATTAAATATTATATTGTTGAATGAACAAAACGTTCCTTACATATTTCGTCATAAGCTAATCAATCACAAAAAGGATGTTTTGATGATTATTTTAATCAAAATAATATTTTGACAACACTCTAGAACATTTCATTTTATTGTAGACATGATGCGAGATATTTTACAATTTAGCCCTTTTTTTTATTACATGTTGCATGATCCAAAGAATAATTATAAGGAATAGTTAAGACTAGATAAGGACTAGATCACTATAATTTCTACTTCTCACCATATCGTCTATGATAGCAAGAACATGTAAGCTAAAGAATGTGCCAGGTGCTACCATGACTCATGATGCATGCACATAGCAAGTAGCCCCAGCCTTCTCCATCCTATCATAAGTCAACCTAATTTGCCGGTGATACAAATGTCATCTCTTTTTTGGATCAAAATCATCAAAGAGATATAGTATGGTTGGTTGTGAAAATACTAAGAGAATGGAGAGAAAATGATATGTTGCTGCGCTTAACACTAGCATACAAATTGGCAAGGAAAAATGATAACCAAAAGTTCCATCAAAGTTTGAAAATGTCCCAAAACAAAGAGGACACCATGAGATTCCACGTATACATTACGATGGCATTTTTTTTTTGGTACATGCAATGGCATTAATTTATCGACCCTGAATGTGTACGAGAAAGATACACATAATTATTTAATTTTTTTTTTATACGCGATATACCCAAATAGCTAACTTTCCAGTAGCTGCAACCGATCTTCTATTCTTTGATATCCTCAAAACGATAAAAAAATCAAGCGCAATCATTTAGTAGAAGACCCTTGCCTCTTTCATCCATACCACATATCATGTGAGATGACACTTACGTGCGTCCTTATCTTGTTTTTTTCTTATTCTTTTTCTAATAGTTAACATAACTTATATTTCCTCAAAATTGCATAGAAGTACTTTTAAGATGTGAAACAATTGTCAATAAAATCAAGGGTGGTATCACCTCCCGTTTCATCAAAAAAAGATGTGAAACAATTTAACCATTATTAGCCAGTAATATACAGCGCTGCTTCCATAGCCGCATGATGCACAAACCTTGGAGAGAGAAAAAAAAAATATAAAATAGAAAACGTATGCCAATTCACCGGTATGAACACAGAAAAAAAAACTTGAAAAGATCTGCATTTCATACATGCACAGAAGGATACACAAGTAATTTCTCTCTCTTCATATTTTCTCCTTCAGATCCCATCTCTCTCTCTCTGTCTCTCTATTTTCTATACATGTACTCACTCACATCCAGTAGTTTGGGAACATGGAATTTAAACAAGTTGCTGCAATAGCTATCCTTCTCGTCCTCGGTGCTGCTATTCACATGCGTTGTTGAGGAGTTTAATTGGGTTGGGCTTGATGCTGGTGTCGATAGAACAGAAGTCATGCTACAGTTCGGGTTGCCGATCGCTGGCAAGTTGGAGTTCTCGGAGATCAGCTGGGGAATGGATGGATCCAAATCGTCATAGATAACATTTGGAGTAGGCACACAGTTATCAGGAAGGTTAGCCTGATTGACAATTTCTTGCCAAAGATTATTTTGAGCCTCTGATTGGAAATGCTCTTCATTGGCTTGCATGAGCTGGGATTCATCAAGGAATTGAGCAGTCGAAGTGGTGCAAGGAGGGAACTCCTGTAGAATTGGGTTTTGGAGCTGGTGGGCTTGGAAGGATGGGTACGGGTCTTGGACTTGGGGATTGGGGAGCTGCGGCCCTTGGAAGTTTTGGCCAAGAAGGTTGGAATTTTGGCATTGAGATGATAGGAGGTTGGTAGCTAGTCTGACGAGCTCTGAGTTGACTAAGGGTTCGAACCCGAGCAATCTGGACAAGTCAAGTTGGTTTGGGTTGTACAAGGATGGGTTAAGAAGCGAAGAGAGGTCGAGGATATCGAGGCGAGGGCTGTGAGTTACTGGATCAATTCCCATTCTAAGAAGCCTTTTCCTGATATGCGTGTTCCAGTAGTTCTTGATCTCGTTATCCGTTCTTCCTGGCAAGCGAGCAGCAATTGCTGACCACCTAAAGCTCAAAACAGTAGAGACCATGTTAATTTACAAAGACACAAGAACAATTAAACAATTAAGAGCTTTTAACCAGTTTGCTTGTCGAATTTTTCTTTCTGAAAAGCAATTTTTTCTAAAGATCATTAAAAATAAACAGAATATACTTATAAAGTTTCAAGTTTAAAAAAAAAAAAGAAGAAAGAAAGAAAAGAAAACACTCACTTGTTCCCCAGTATACTGTGCAATTGAATAATCGTCTCTTCCTCTTCAAATGAGAACCTTCCTCTTTTAATATCAGGCCTTAAGTAGTTCGTCCACCGGAGCCGGCAGCTCTTCCCACACCTCGCAAGCCCTATACACAAAACACTTCAATGAGTTCTACCTCGCAGGACCCTCAACTAAATCATCCACAATTCAAAAACAACACCTCGGCTCACACAAAACGATGAGTGCAACCGAGAACCAATAGCTAACAAGAAAAAGTCACTCACCAGCATTCTTTGGGAGGGTTCTCCAGCTACCTTGTCCATTCTTTTGGATGTAGTCGATAAGCTTTTGGTCCTCTTCCGGCGTCCACGGCCCCTTCTTCAGACCATTCTTATCGCAGCAAGGTGCTCGTCCCATGGCGGCGATAACCAAAAGTCGTTTAGCCAGGCGCGCGTGCTGGACTCGCCCTTTGGAATCTTCGGCGTTGGGAGGAGATAATTGGCTAAAGGAGGAGGATATGAACTCAGAACCCAGAAGCTCTGTTTTGGGGTCCAAAAGCAACGGAGGGGGGTTTGAATAGGAGACAGGAGTGTACGTATGGTTTATATAAAAGGAGGGAGTAGCACAGGAGAAAGTCAAAAGGATTCGGTGCCGGCCTTTGCTTATCGCGAACGCGACGTGTCCCGCGCTCGCGAATAGTGTTCTAATCTCTCTCGTGGGTTAAACGTTGAGGGCCTGGACGGAGGGTAGAGGGAGCATGCACCACGATGCCGCGCGCACAGCCAATAACGGCCGTGATTTTTATGGGCCCTATTTGTCAAGAGATGCATAATTATAAGAATTAACGGTCGTGATTCGCTGAGTGCGCCGAGGCGGATGCAGGTGGTGTATGCAATAATTGGCACCACCTTATCTCTTCCTTCCAATTACCTGTCGTTAACCAGGTGGTTCCACGTAGCTCGAGTGACGGTGTTGGACGTTGACACATGGGTGGGGAGCTTTTCCCGTTCACGGCGTTCTTGCGCTGGTCATCGGCTGGTGTGAGTGCGCTCACATGGATGATATTTGTAGTAACGCACACCTAAATGGGACATTTGGGGCGTTACAATGGCTAACTTGCAGTTTTTTTTTTTTTTTTTTTTTGTGCTCTTCTTTTTCAGGAGAGAATGGAAGATTGGATTTAGAAATATTCTTTGTTTGGTTGTTGATTTTTACAACATATTTATAAAAATTATTTTTTTGACTAAGTATATGCTAGAGTGATCATGATGGCAATTTAATTTAATCATTGCAAGTAAATATGGCTCCAACTTACGACATTCTTACCAAGTATAGAATCAATTCTACATTTCGAATAATAGAATGAATAGAAATGTTAAATCATGTCTAATTGGGTTAATGATTTTTAACTTAGTCAAGTGAAGGACAGGGCCGGCCCTGGGGCAGGTCAAACTGGGCGACCGCCCCAGGCCTAGATCTTGTATTGATGTTCCAATAGGGTGCAAGGATGGCTTTCTACAATATTATAATAAGAAAAATAATTAAATAGGTTAATGATGGGTTTTATACACTGCTTAACGAATATATCTATAGAAAATTATTGCACGTAGATTAATTTTTCAATGATAATTAATATTTAAAGTATGTTAATTTTTAATAGAGAATGTCTCATTTTTTCATTTAGCCCTAGGTCTAAAAAATGTCAGGACCGGCCCTGGTGAAGGAAAAGAGTCGGTACAAATGGTATGTTTCTTTCTTCTTCTTTTTTTTTTTATCTTTTCAAAAGAAATTATTTAGTTTAGGATGAACTATTACTGTTGGATCAATCAATGATTTTATTTTTTCGACATACCTTTTAGATCGATGAAGTAGCTGAGATAGCCAAGTTTCATATCCTGATTTCCTATTTGAACTAAGAAGGTTATCCATAATAATGCAAGATTATATGAGTGGATTGCAAGGAGAATCCCTTGTTTAAAAGTATGCAACCATTCTTTATTTATCAACTCAATGCACTCTACATTATCAGTGCAGTTTTTTTTTTTTTGGTAGAACATTATCAGTGCAGTTGCTTCTCTTTACTATGCTGCAATTAATTTCATGTTTTTTTGAAATATAATAAAATCGTTCATATACTAATCCATGCAACGTATTCCCCACGACATAGAACTCTAAAGCTTCCATTAGTATCAAATGCTTTATTTGGATAGGAAAGAGACTTTGTATAACTTAAACACACATGCAACATTTTTACATGTCATTTTACGAATTGCAAAAGAGATGATATATTGAGAAGGACAATTCTCTATCATGGACATGTGATGTCTCTGTTAAGAAAATAACATCGTTTTTGGTGGACCACTGCACCTTGAGATAGGTAATAATAGCTTTCGAAGTACCAGCATTTATGGAATCCAGAAGTCCTCTAAACTTGTGGTGGTTTTTTATTCATCAAGACAGTCGACATACAGGTACAAATTGTTCGCCAAACAAGTGTTGTTATCCCTTTGACTAACGTTTTGCCCTATTAATTCGAAGGATGCATATGGCCACTGCACATTTGATTCAATGATTTTGTTTCCTATCTACCAATAAATTATGGCCACAACTTCTTTCTTTTATAAAATGTGCTAGTTGGAAAATTTTATCACTTATCGCTTGCTATGCACTAGCATTGCCGTTTTAAAAATTATTAGCAATATTCAAGAGGATGCCTAAAAGGAAAAATATTCTTTATATTGCTTAGTCATTGGCTGATTTTAACAAGTAGACTAATATATCACAAGATTTTCAAAAAACGATAGATAATTCTCTCAGAGGGAAGTGATAGATGATTTTTTTCTAAATATCAGAAAAGCTTCAAGATCTCAATATAAGATTTATGCATATGCTTAACCGGTAAACAATAATTTCTAGCACATGTATGTTTATTCATAATTTTTTATTATTATAATAAAAAAATTGGTAACAAATAAAGCTGAAGTTTAAAAAGATGGACAATAAAATACATTTCAACTCAAAATATTTTATCATAATACAACGAGAATATGGAAGGAGGGACTTGGAGAAGGATTCACACAAAAGAACGGTTGATCTTCTTTCACAGCATTGAACCCTTGGATCGCACCTAGCACAAATTTTAAAGTGTGACTTTTGTCTCGTAATCCATATTAATGGATGGAAGGAAGAAATTGAAGAATTTTGAAAGTTGTACATAATCTAATCCGATGGTTAATGTTATGAAAAAAAACTCAATGTTTTTTTCGCACCCAAAATTTTTTGGAGCAAAACTTACGCGGCTATGCTTAAGCCATCGGCTCGATTGGACGACGCAAACGGTGAAACCCTTCCTCTTGCTTTTAATCCAAAAGGATTATATTTAATAAAGTAATGAGTATTACATAACTATGACGATTTCATGAGAAAGACTTTCCAATGTGATGACGGGGCCACCTGCACGTGTCACCTTAAGGATCTTTCACCTTTTTTTTTTATTTGGTGCATGCATCTTTCACTCTTTAATATGGGGTCTGCAGTAGGAATCACGTTCCCTTAGATTGCCAAATCACTATTGTGACGCGTGCCCCCTTGTCTGGTATTCAACAGCAAGGCCCCTGCTACTTTGACATGAGCCACTCTTTGGGGGCTATCAGACTCCCAAAAGCATCCAATAATTTTATTATCTTGTTCTCCAATGATTTATTTATAGCGAATTATATGCTATAAGAAGAAAGGTAGATCGAGCATGATACCTCAAAGGTATAGAAAAAAGAGTGTGCATGGCGCCTCATCTACTCCAACAACAGTTAGGTTGGCCAAATATTAGATAAATTCGTTCTCTTGCATACTATTACTTTAACCCCCAATAGGAAATATTATATTACATTATAAAAAGTAACTAAGATATATCCAAACCCTGAGTTACATGATGGATCATTCAAAAAGCATCCTTAGCTTTGGGTATGCTCCTATCACCCGTCCCTATAGCTTACCATTAATGGAAGAAACCCAAGTGAAAGCATCTATATAGAATTGATAAAATGGTGCCAGGTTGGTGGTCTAATAAGTACAAAAGTTTCTAGAACGCCGGTTTTACCATGAACATAGTGCAGACTTTCATGCCCAAATAGCGTAGGTAACTTGGGGAAGTTACCTTGACATGGGTAATGGGAATGCAAGGTGAAACCAGCTATTCTATGGGTGCTACTGAAAATGACATGGCATGACTTTAAATTGTGCACTGAAAAAAAAAGGGCTAGCTAGAAATGTTTAGGAAGTTTCTTATAGGATTTATACTGCATTAATGCATCATCAAGGCGACAAGTGACCCATTCCAGAAGACTTGGCATTGGATAGCAACCAGCACTGACATTGTTTTTTTTTTTTCCTATGCACTTTTTCATGCTGTTTTAAAAAATTTCGATAGATTAGTATTTGAACGAGTTCAAAACAATTTGGGTCAAAATCAAAGTACGCTACTGATCACCAATGCTCGGCTGGAGGATACCAGGTTGTAAAAGTTGCGGTCAATGCGGCCCAGCATTACTAAAAACCTGATTCAAAGCGTAAGAAAATTCAAACACAACCAGAAATTGGAGCCCACTTGTTCCGTAGCCGACAAATAAGCTCAGATTGTTTACAAAGTGCACCGTGGAGAGTTATAACATATAACTTCAAAACATATACTTTTATTTTTATGAGTTCAGTACGTTAACAAATGTTCATAAGTTTCTAGGAGACTTGCTGTCATGTTCTGGTAACACATGGTGCAAGTTTTATTAATTTCAAAAGAAAAAACAATGCATGGTGTAATTTAACAGCAAGTTTATGCGACGAAGTAGGCAGAGACGCATGGTTTACGGCCAGATATATATATATATATATATATATATATATATATATATATATATATATATATATATATTGTAATTTAGTGTATGGCAAAGACCCTGAGGTCACAAGTTCTGGTGCCCTTTTGAACACGCGAGTACCTCATTAGTTAATGCACCATAATCTTCCGCGGTCGCCTCCGTGTCTGGTGCCACGGAATCAAACCATTTTTTGGACTAGCTTCCAAGTTCCAGTCATGCCATAACACATTGGGCAATTACATGGCGCCACCTTAGCGTTTGGTGTCATTTCGCTTGCCCAACAAAGTGGCATACGTCTGCAAGTTGACCCCATACACGTAGTAGTTAATAGCAAGCGAGATAGCTAGCCTGATGCGACCCCGTTTCTCTGTTTTATTAATGTTTTACTAAAGCATGATAAGTGGGTACTTGAATATGTTATAATAACACCTATATTTTTTCAGATTTTGTGACGATGTGCAGATCTGTATGCCGATCTATTTTATTCTTCGGTCACGCCAAAGCCCATCCTAATGAACTCGACCATTCAAATATATTAATGTACACTTGAAAAGGCTTGCATGAAGGTCTAGTGTCGCTTTCACTAATCTGTGAGTGCAATCAATACTTCGGTTCACATGCAGCAATGGTGAGCCAAGGGCTGCCACATTTCACCAAGATGATATGAGCTAGTAGAAAGGAAAATTCTGACCTTGCTTCTACCAATCCTAACATCTTACCCATCTTCCACGTTGCGGACTGACCTAACAAACTGATCCATGTGGAATGAGGCTAAGAAAAAAGGGTACGATCTTCTGATAAGATAGGCGCATTAGATTAATGAGTTTGAGATTGCCATGCATGCTGTCTTGGAGACACTCGTATTTTTTATCAGCTCAACTAATTAGGTTAGGAGCTCAAATAAAAGAATTTAGAAGCTTAGATGATCATTTCCATCAGGGCAACTCCCTGGCGACCTTCTAGGGGTTTTTTGGTTCTTAGTTGTCTTCTTTAGCTTCGTTGTCCTCCTGATAATAGTAGATAGCATTATCGGGGTATATAATTAGGCCCAACAAACGTTGAAGGGATTGTAGGTAGTAGCTTCAGATTGGGAGGACAACCAACTTATTAGGATTATATGAGACCTTGAGATCTGGCATGCTGGTTGAATGTAGTTAAGACCTTCAGACATCTAGATTAATGTACATCTATTCAAACAGTAAAAGCTCATGAGCCTAAAATAAAATATGCTTAGCTAGACATGACACATGAGACTTTAGCTGAAACAGTTGGTGCCCTCCTCCACCAACTTCGAATCCAATTAATTAATCGGGCTGCTTCAGAAGTTTGGACACGACAAGAATTTGTGAAAATGATGAACAAAACTAGGTTCTCATAGCTCATTTGAGTCGCCATTTAGTGCAGTAATACTTAAAACTAAGGGAATGACACATAAAATATGGGTGCAGATGTGCCAAATGTGAGTTGCCCAGGCTTAGCTTGTTGCCAAGTTTGATGGTGTCTGTTCAAGAGTGGCTTCTTCATGAACTGAACCGAACAAGCTTGTTGTCAAGTCAAATTGAGTTTATATACAGTTGGCAAGCCAAGAGTGATCAAGTTCAGTTCGTTTACTGACTTTGGACTTTGGCTTTTATCGAGGTTTCCTCGAGTGGTTAATAAACGGATTGGTTCTTTTGCACCCCAACCTGACACTACCTCGAACAACCATCAGACCGTCAAGGAAACATCGATCAAACATGTCCCATTAATTTGTTTGTTTGCATTGGTGGCCAACCATCCCACCGGATGTCTGACTTCCAAAACTACACGCTTGTACAAATGTTTCAACTCCTGCATCTCTATCTGTTGCTGCCCCCAGAAGTTGCTTGCACTGTTGATGGGTTGACGTTCCTTGAGAGGTAAAGGCAACAAAATGGACATCGCACGGAACGTCTTAGGATTTTACCATGCAAATTTCTAGACATGATGAATCACCGGCCATCGATACTTTCCCATGCATTTACATGAGACTCCTGTTGTGAGAAAATATATGGCTATTCTTTTAATTTGCAATCGAAAATAAAGAAATAAGAAAAATGCACCAGCTAATAGTTCTTAAAAAAATCAAACTAAATAAATAACAGTCTTTAAGTAAATGTATGGGCATGATCATCCATAATTCCTCTGATCAAATATATTGCCTTCCGTAACACTAGAAACTATTAGAAAAAATTAACTGAAAAAGAAGGAAAAGGAATTTGTCCCTAATATCAAACAATTCCGTCGATACAAGATTGTCAAGACTAGTAGTCAGTTTGACCAATACTACATGGACGTTCTAAAGCAGAAGACTATTGTAGTTGTTTTTATCCCAAGGCAATAGGTCCCGTTTCCCATCTTTGTTTTGCATGACGTCTTAAATGTCATCCAGGTGCCTGCATGCTGATAGGGAAATCTGTTGCCATGTAATTAAGCCTAAACCCTTATCATTGTTGGATTCTCGTATTGATCCTTAGACTATCCAAAACTTAATTTTATTGTCTCAATATCAGATCCCATATGATATTATTCTATTACAATATCAATATATGGTACGAAATAAGATGGTCAAATATATTAAATGTGAGATGCTAAATTATGTAGTGATTTGATATTTGATATAATATGGTACAGCCGGTATATGGCACTGGTCGGTACTAAAAACTCTAGCTATATTTGAATTCTGATTCTTCGTGTGCATTTAAAAACATCCCTTCAACAAGTACAATTCAGTTTTATCATATAAAACAGCTAATCTATTGTAGTGATGTACCTGGTCATGAATGACAGACGTCAACAAGGCCAGGAAGCCCAAGCCAAGTAGGAAATTTTCGCAGCAACATTTCATTCCGGTTTTGAAAGAAGCACAAATTGCACAATTGTCTGATTGACCATCAGTTATTATAACTTAATACCACATTGTTTTTCCTTCCTTTATACTTCGTCGAGAGCCAAAGCAACCTTCTTATCGTATGAAAGTGTCAATTAAACCCAAGTATGCTGCATAATTAGGAAGTACACAAACAGCATTATCTGATTTCAAAAACTTCACCATGACATTCTCCTAAATTATATCTGAAAATTTTTTTTTTTCAAAAAATCTCATTTTTTGCAGCTCTTCTGATCTTTAAACTCTAAATATGTTACTTGGTTTTATCTGACAAAACTGAAATTGGGAAACACATTCCATGGTAAAGTTTGTTGAAACTATAGCACATTGCAAAACGCAATTCCCAATCATTTTAAAGCTACTGCCACCATCATGCATTGAGCAGCCTACCTGTGGCAAATTCATGCAGACTTAAAATTTTTAAAATTTACAAGAGGCTTTAAAACAATTTATACACAGCTATCCTAAAGGCAAATAGTTTTGAAATTAGTTTCAATATGATTGCACCGTTGTTCAAACCACACCAATGTTTTCATAACAGAAAGAATTGGAAACTTTATTTTTGGCAAAGAGCAGTTTCCTTGACCAACAAGTTGGACAGTAAGCGGTTACATTTCATGAATCAAGCTATTGAGGAATTGGAAGAAATCATTTCCAATAGCTGTTTGTGTAATGCCCCATTGGTCACAAGTACACCACCGGATGGGAATATAATTCTTCTGTCCACTTGATCAGCAGCAAGATCCAGTGCACTTCCATTCCAGTCAGTAACCTGATAAGATGAAGCTAATTTCGTGATCCATAATATATGAAGCAAATGGAAGAATAATGCATTGACATAAAATCTGGCAGACACTCGAGTACTAATCTCAGAAGAAACTTAAGTGAAAGACAATTATGGGAGGCTTCATATTGTGATTATAAGCAATTTTGGAACTCCAAGAGGGTCATCACACATCCATATTAGACAGGTTCATTGCAGCAAAATTGATGGCACATAGTATGTGTTAGAACCAATAAGATGCATATAGAAGCACATGCACAATGTAAGCAGTATAAATTGCTCATCAGGAAGGCCAAATAGTAAGCAAGCTTCCCTACTTAACAAGGATCTCAGTTGTTCACAAACCTAAAACCATTATTTCCAAACAAGAGCTTGAAGCATTTGTCAAACTAATCAATATCAAAGAAAACCAGATACAGCATGGCCAAGCCAAAGAACAAAAACTAAGATGATGTGACATTTGAGAGCCCATACCTGCCCTCCTGCTTCATGGACACATATAACTCCAACAGCATGATCCCAAACCTAATATTAAGATGAGATGAAAACCATCAATGCATGTTGATGGATAATATTACAGAGTTGACTAGAAATGGAAATATGAATACCTTGATGACAGTTTGAGCCCTTGCTCGAAGAATAAATACAGAAGCTCTACCTGAAGCAACCATTAGGTATTTACACAGGCTGCAAAAGCATAAGCAAGCAGAAATCATTTATGTAAAAAATATGATTTTTGTGCTGACATTATAGAAGTAATAACCTAAATTGGATAAGGCTTAGTTACTTTAAAATCTTGAACTTTTGGGGGTTTTCATTTTTATCGTGAACTTTAATTCATTGGAATTAGATCATCAAACTTTTAAAATATTGCAATTTCTCCCTATCTGCTGCTTCCATCTAACAATCGTAACGGAAATGGCCATGTCCTATCACATGACATGTAGTGAAAGCTGATGTAGCATGAAATAACTAATATGAAACCTTTATAAACTCTTTCTTTCTCCCTTTCTCCTTCTAGCTAGGGTTCCTACTTCTCACTTCATCCTATCCTCCTTACCACTACCTCCTCTAAAATCCCATCATCCCCTACATCACTATCGATATCTCCACCTCTGCCATCATCAACTCCAAAGCCTCCACCATAACCAACACCACCACCAAGTTCACCATTGCGCCCCCCATGACTCTTGAGAAGCAAGCTATTTTCATGGAATATATGCTACGAAATACAAATCTCCCTTACACAATAGCCCATCGTAGTTATGAAACTCCTTCAACCATACTAAGCCCACATACTTATCTCCTCTCTAAATATCTAAAAGAAGAGGTACAAATGGTGGAGGTTGTGGAGAAGATAGTGATGGATGAAAATGGAGGAACATGAGAAGTAGAAACCCAACATAGAAGAAGAAAAGGAGGAAGAAAGAGTAAACCATAGCTAGAAGAGGAGGAAAAAGAGAAAGAAGAAGTTTAAACCCTAACTAGAAGAGAACAAGAGAGAAGAAGGAGCTTAGGATTCCACATCAGCTAATTGCATGCCATATCAGCTTCCACTAAGTGTCATGTGATGCCACATGACAATTTCCATCACAATCTTTAGATGGAAGTAGTAGTCAAGGGAGAAACTGCAATATTTTAAAAATTCAATAATATGATTACAACGAATCGAAGTTCAAGATAAAAAATAAACTCCCCCCCCCCAAAAAAAAAAAAACCAAAAGTTTAAGGTTTTTAAAGTAATTAAGCCATTAGAAAATATGCAGGGACAATTAAGCAAAAGAAAGCACAAATACTGAAAAATTGAAGACCAAACCTATTTTGAATATGAGAAGCCAATTATTTATAACACCATCAATTAGCAAAAACTTTCTTTATATATTTTTCATCATTAAATGCAGTAAATAGAACATCCCAGACAAAGCACACAATTAAATGCATAACATGCTTCAACAGTAAAGCATACAAATTATTGCCCCCTGCACCCCATCCTTAGGAAGGAAAAAAGGCAGAAGTTCCAATGAGAGAAAATTTCAGAGTACTAACAAAGGTCAAACAAGTTACCATCTTAGCAATGCTTTGATTCCTGATCAACCTTCCTTCTCCTTTCAGGGCCTATCCAAAAGAGAATCTAGTACCTCTTGCTCATGAATATCTTAAAAGCGCATCAGTTCTAGTTACTAAAGTACTAATCTTCTACAGCGTATATTCCTTTTAGGTCAATTTTATTATTTCTGTCATAAATTAGGCATTTTGGTGTGCCTATCAAAGAAAATAATATATGGTTTCAAATGTTCTTACAATGTCTCTCTCCATCAACAAAAATCCATACATGATGATATATGCACATATCTTAACAACCCATTAGAATTACTTCCTCAAGCATATTGAGCTTGCGACTCTCTAAAATGCTTCAACATTGGTTCCATTTGTCCTGAACTTCTTTCTACTCGAAGTTTCATAGATATCTGAATAACTAAGAAATGGATGGTAAAGCAAGTCCCTCGACATCTTTATCAGGTACATAAAATAAGATATCTACATGAACGAAGCAAGTACATGGCAATGCATACCATCATATCTAATACTTGCTTGCATGAAAATGTAAATGCATGCCCCACAAAATTTATATATAGGAAAGAAAAATGAATGGGTGCTGTTTTCAGCTAACCAAGCCAGCACATTCTCAAAGCCTCCTTGCAAATGGAGAAACAAAGATTTCAACATGTGCACGCACATATGTGTGGGAGACAGAGAAGTTTATGGCTTTTAAAGAAAGGCAGAGAAGTGTAGGACTGATGACTTTGGCAGATATGTGCAGTCATACTTAAGGACAGCATCAATAATCTGGTTGTGTTTAATTTGGCCCTCTGTTATATAGATTGCGTTGCATACAAACACAGTTCTATATCTGTCTACCTAATTTTGTGTCTAATTTGGCCCTTTGTTAGACAGATTGCATTGTACATAAACACAGTTCTATATCTGTCTATCCAAAATCTAGCACTCATTCCTTTTCAACTAAACTCTTAGTCAAGGGGATACCTGGAGGATTGCTCCTGGCTGGCATGAGCTTAGAAGGCTAATATTGGATAACGAAGTTTAGCTTCCTTTTGATAGTTTTTTCAGGTTTCAAGGAATTCACTCCTGTACAAAGTTTTCTTGGCTAGCAATTGGACACAAAATCACATACCACTGCAAAAATTTGGCATTAATATGAAAAAGTCTAAGACTTTGAAGGAAAACCTCTTGATCTATAGAGTTGATTCCACAAGAATGAGTCAAGTCTTGCAAGATAAATAACACTATAGAGCACATTAAAAATTTAGAGATGTCTCTAAATGCAATTGAAGCAAAAGCATCCTGAATGATAAACTCTTCTAAATAATATTTATGACCAGTCAAAAAAATGCTGCTCATAAATGATGAATTTGCATACTCAAACGTACTGCATGAGGCATCATTGAAGTTTTGTTTCCTTGTGTTTGAACAATCAGATTGCACAGTGTCAGAATTGTCTTTGGCTGCTAATGCTTGTTATAAAGGAAAAGTTGGTATGAAGCTTAAGTTTATATATTCCAGTGAAAATACAGCTCTGCTGTTGTCAAGAATCCTTCTCTAAAGTCAAAGGACACATCTGAGTTTCAGCTAGGGCACATAAGGGAATTTTTTTCACACTTTTATGTTTATACTAGAGAGGAAGGCCCGATAAACCATTGATAAATCACAAGTGAAGAGAACAATGTCAGTGGAAAGGAATCATGTCACAATGTCAGTGGAAAGGAATCATGTCACAATGGAACAAACCTGCCACAGCATGTTGGCAAAAGAAGTACTTTTTGTTTATCATCTCTAATATCCCCATAGTCAACTGAAGAGCTGAACAGAACAGATAAAGGCATGAAGTCCCATGTTTGACTATCAGGAATACAGAAGCATGCCTCATGCACCAACCAGCAGCTATCAACAAAGCATCTTCTCCAACCATCTTGGATTCTTTTATAATTACCCATTACATCTGAAAATCCCTTCGTCCATGTTCCACATCCAGAATGGGCGATCATAATGACACCTGGTCTAATGTTATCATCAGACTTTTTAGTGGAAAGATTATCTTCTTTCCAATTTGGACAGCCCATTACACCTATGGCAATTTCTCCTTTGACAACAAGAGCCAAACCCACCTGAGATGCATTTACTTTATTTTTCAGCCAACAGAAAGGTAATACAAAAATTGTAAACTGATGATGATGAACAATTTAGGTTCAAGGTATAGGCTAGGATAACAGAACTGATAATGGCATTCTACAAAGTGAGGTCTTGATATTGGAAGAAAATTGCCACCTTATGCAGTTATTAATTATGTTCAAGCATTATATCTAGCTCTTATCGAAGATCTAAAACAGATCCATCGCACAAAGAATTTATTCAATAGTTTGGCAGCATGATCAGTGCACAAGCTGAATGTTAACAGAGTTTCAAGTTGTAACTAAGTTTTGCAGCTTAACCCATCAAGATGAGCACAGTAATGTACAAAACTATGCCGATGGTCACTGCTCCAAGTTTAAGCAACTAGAGGCATGCATTTCGTTGATTTTCAACCAAAACAGAATCAAGTGAAAGCAGGCAAAACAAGAAGCTCATAAACCCACTCTTGAGATAAATGTTCAAGAAACCTCCACCATACACAACAAAATTAAGAAAAGATGCTCAAATGAATAAAAATATGGCTGCTAACCTTTGTCCTTTACTTTATCCTAGAGATTAGCAGGTTAATTATATGTACCTATTCATCTTTTACTTCATCTGAAATACAAAAGGACATGATTGACATCAAAATAGAAATTGAAAACATAAAGAAGCAGCAGAGCATACCACATACAGGGCATCGCTACCCTTCAAAAACCCTCGAGTGCCATCAATCGGATCGAGCACCTACATTCAAGAATCCAACTCAATCAACAATGAGAAAAAGAAATCATCAAAAAAACAACAGCATTATGAAAACACGCTTCCTAATAGCATACAGAAACCTCTACACATGACTAAGTAACTCAGTTATTCAAATACCAGTATGCAATTTTTACCCAATAGGTTGAGGGTTCTGCATCAAATGAGACCGCATGCTTCCCCCCTCTATCAATAGCCTCCAACACATCATCAGAAGTTAAAGGCTCATCAACACTGCTCGTCTTATCAGCCACAGCACTCAACACTGAGTCAACAAGAAAATTACCACCATGAACCCCACCACTCTGAGCATTCACAGGATTCGACCGCAAGAACCCTGAGTCCTCTTCAGCCACTAGAGGTATTGAAGGAAACAATCTCTTCAGCTCTGCATTACAACATAACCCATCAAGAAAGTAACTTTATCAAACCTAATTCTAAATTTTGACATCAAAATCGATATTAATTACCCCGAAACTCGAGGTATCAAATGCTTAAAGAAGTTGATGGCAATTATTAGAAAATATAAACACGGATACAATACCCAAGCTGATCAGAGCCTGCACTCCAAAATCGGCTATCGTGACAGGCGTCCGATCATTCTTTTCAAGAATCCGACCGTCGCTCGAGAGCAATGACTTCTTGACCTGATCAACAAAAAAAGGAAAAAATATATAAAAATAAAGAAAGAACCTTTACTGGTCCCAAAGAAAGGAACTTCCCCAAATTATCTTCGTTTTGTTATGAAATTTCGATGGAATTGAATAAGAAGCGTACGTCAACGCAGAGGCGACAGGCCCTCTCGACCACATCGACGGCGGCTTCGAGCTCTCGGTGGAAGCGCGCTTTCTCCGGCGGGAAGGGAAGGCAGGACCTGGAAATGAGAGGGACTTCTTAGAACGAGGTCTCGAGAACCCTAGGGTTCCGATTCGATTCGAAGTGTCGAAGAAGGGAGAGGGTTTGGATGGGGAACCTAATGAGCGATAAGGCAGGAGGGGAGAGAGCACGGGAGGACGGAGAGGGGAGGGGAGCACCGAATCGACGAACCGGAAGGCGGGAGGAAGGGTGGAGAAGCGTCATGGCGGGAGAGAGCTTGGAGAATCTCTCTTTTTTCCTCCACGTATTTGTTTTTTTTTTTTGGTAGAACTCCACGTATCTGTTTGATCTATCATGCTACATCTCGGCGAAGGCGCCGCTTGCCGCTGCCGCCGACGTCGCGTGAATCGCACGTGCAGAATTAGTGATGGAAACCTTCCTGGGATACAGTAAAAATGTATATTTCTACATTGTACTAATGTCGGCGAGACAAATACCAAAAGTTGCAGGTATGTTAACAAATCATGACCCATAGAACATAATACTATGTCATGCTTCGGAAACATTTTTACGTAAAAATACCTATGATGTAAATATTATAACAAGATTTATTTTGAAGTTGACTGATGAGTTAGGTCCTAGGCCAATATTTTGAGATAGTTGTCTGGTTCGGACTGTAGTTTTTGCACAGAATAATAATTCGATGTAGACCATCAGATGGCACTATCAACGGCTCTCAAAGCACTCTAAATTTTTTGAGTCATTCATCTATATCAATTTTAAAGTAATCATCTTGCAATCTAATGATGGATATATACGAAAAAAGATGCATCATTCTTTCAAACGAAAGATGCAAACCCTATGCATCATTTGAAGCATTTTTACATAAAAATCACTTATTATTTAACATTTGTATTGCATACAAAATTCTTATCTAGATATATTCTATAAAACTCCCATGTCCACTTTCCAAAGGATAGAGGCAAGTTTATACACCTGAGAGGGTCAAAAAAAAAAAAAAAAACAAAAGAATGAATTGACATGGTTATACCAACATTTCTATGATTTATAATTGCTATTATCTGCACATGGTTTGGAACCATTATAGACCACCATAAAATTTTGATATAAAGGAACATTAGGATACATGCATAAAAATATTTATTTAGTTATTTATGTTAGATTATTTTGATATGCACTCCTCCGCCTCTGCTGCAATATCCATGAACTATTCTAAAGAAGATTAATGTGTACTAGAATTATTATTAGCAGATGGTTGATAATTAATATGAAACAAAGTGACCATGACGATAGAATAATAAGATTTTCTTCTTATACTAATTTCTACCTATCACTCTATATCTACTCCATCCATAGAAGGTTGACATCAACAAGAATTGAAACTCCCCAGTAGCAAGAGATGACATCATACAAGAAAATGATCAGTAATAGAATAATAATTTTTTTGAACTTTAAATTCTTCAATTTGCCACTATCAAATAATGGTTGCTGGGATTATTATATCATAATAATGGTTAATATATATATTTGACATAGTAATTCATAGATCAACAAAGAACTATATGATATATATAAATTTAAATAGGAAACATATGTATAGATTTCAACAACCATGATACAGTTAAAGGAGATGAATAAAAAAGAAAAGTTACAACATCATTTGTTATTAAAATCCTGCAAAAGCGAGTACTGAATTACAAGTGAAGCTCTATCTCTACAAGAGAAGAAAAAAAAGAGAACTAGGATTTGAGTGGATTTCTTTTTTCCAAAGTCGGGTTTGATTTTGAGACAACTTGGAGTTTATTTGATCATAAATAAGTGGTTTTAGGTTCATCCTTGAATCAATGTGTTACTTGGGGTGATCTAGTCAAAAACCAATCAATAGTCGATTATTCTCCGATTTTCTTTTTGTGGTTTGATTTATAAAAAAAGGAATTATAAAGAGTAACAGATAGGGTGAGTCACAAGATTTTAGAATATTAGATTTTAATTAGTTTATAATCATCATGCATCACAAAATTTCTGAGCTTATTATGATTAAAAATGATATTTTGAAGTTAAATTTCATTTTATTTTTTAGCCATATGTATGAAAAATGAATGAAAATTTAAATGAGGAGGAAGGTTATATATTTATGTAAAATAAATAGTTTGTGTATTGGTTTACATTATCCAGTTAATTTGTGAACCGTTTTACCCAGTCGGATGGGAATCATGGACAGCGTTCAAGAACCTAATTCGGTGAAGTAACAGATAGAAAACACTGCATAACCATCGAAGCAGCAAGATTTCATAGGATGGTGACTTGGTGGTTTGGAGGATTCTTTGGATGAAATATCAATTTGCAGTGCTGAAGTCAATCATGGGTGGACATGGCCACCGGAAACGGGAAGGCTCAGAAATAAACGGGCGGGCCTGGCCCGACCCGTTTAGTAAAATACTCTTTTATGTCCGGCCCAAGGCTCAAATTTATAGGCTCAGCCCGGCCCGTCTAGGCCCATACGGATCTCAACTGTGCTAAGCCCGTCAGGCCCATTTTCATTTTTATTTAATATTAAATTAAAAAAATAAGATTTTTAATTTTTAAGGTTAATGTTTAATTTTTTAATTTTTGGTTTTGAAAAAAAATTAAAAAAAATATTATTGAAATATATATATAGAAAAGATTATAAAAAAATATCTTAAAATTTTTATTGATAATTGAATTACTTGTTGTTCAAATTACAGGGAATGCAAAGGTTCAAAAAGGAATCATTAAAAAAATATATCATAATTTTTATTCATATTGAAAAATAAAACTTGATATATTTATAAATTATAATTATAAAAATCCTGTCTCGATAGATGTTGTGAATTCATTGGTGGTGGTTGTATTCGTATCGTCTTTGAAACTTGTTAGATGTCCGTTAATGTCTTGAGTTGGCTCTCTGCATCTAGCCAATCTTTGAATCAGACACACATCTCTACAGATTCTTTGTTCATTCTGTTTCTCTTCTCACGCCATATCAAAATTATCCAACTGATTGGAATTAAGAGCAGCGGTGATGTCATTGAGGAGGTAGAAGTTTAATTCCGACGATAGAAATGATGAAGATGAACTACCATCCAATTGTCGTTGCCATTGGACTATCTGCTGTAATACATTGTGAAAATATATTGGATTTTTAAAAAAAAATTATCAAAAAGTTATGTAAATTATCAAATGACCTTCCTACCCTCAAATATAGCCATTATATGGCTATTAGAGAGGATAAAAATGATATTTTTGTGAAATTTTATCGTTTAAAATAAAATTAAAAAAAAACATGTTATGTTACCGTTGCGGGCCTATCCATTACCGGCCTGGATAGGTCCGTAACGACTCTAATCATGCCAGACCCGAGGGCCTAGCCTAGCCTGACCCACTGTGGGCGGTCAAGCGGGCCGACCCATCAAGGGCGGTTTATCGTGTCGGACCAGGTCGAACCTAATCTTTTTCGGACTCGTGTCGGGCTCGGGCTTGGACTTGCAAAGATCAAACCCAATCTGGCCCGAAGAAATGGATTGGACCAGACTGATCCTGTTACTGTTTATTATGGCCGCCTATAGGCGGTCCGGCCTGTTAGCCACCTTTATGGGATCTCAAACATCCCATTAGAGTTGTTATCGTACTTAAAATCTGTTGCAGCTGGACTTATATGTACATCCTATACGTATTATTGTATATAAGCAATTCATATACCCGTACCAGATTTCCGTCCCCTCTTTGTTCCTCCCTGTTTGTCCTTTTCTTATCAAAGACAAAACGTGCTGTTAAAGAACATGATAATATTTTTTATCAAAAAAAAAAGAGAATATGATAATACTTAAAATAAATCATAGATATTGATGTTTTCTTTTAGGAAAAAATTAAAAAAAATGTAACATATATTTCATTGTTTTAATGGAACTAATCACCAAAAAAAATAAGGTTTGCCAATTACACAATCCAACATTCATCAACTCGAACTCTTGAGAGTAAAGTAGGAAAACAAGAGACGAGAATTAAGAGAATTAAAAGATTCATGGCAACAGGCAGCAACAGTTTGTAATTCCTTCAGCTGGATCTAATTAAAAGCCCTCCTCATCAAAAAGAGAAGACGAAGAAGATAGCAAGAAGCAGCACATATATCATTATTCATTATTCCAATAGCCGATTGAACTACAACTTCAGATAGTCAAATTAATTACTTTTCGCATGAGATGAGGCTGTCAACGCGAGGCAGGGAGAACACAGTACCTTCAATGCAACTGTTGCACCCCAATACTCCGGAACTCCTTGCCATGTTTCACGTCACGACCAATCAAGTATCTGCTGCCAGATCTCGTGAAGATTACTACTTCCCTGGCCATTTCTTAAACTTCCAACAAAAGTTACTTCATCAAGCATGTCTTTGGATTCTTCGACGATCACTTTATGTTTCCTTTCCCAACAGTGCTTGTCCTTGCCCTGGTCCTTCAGGACCCATATATTAAACTCGTATCCACTCACCATCGGGATCACGAAACCTAGACGACCTCCCATCTCCAAAAGATAGATGCGAGAAGAGAAGATCATACGTCGATCAAGCTTGACGCGCGAGAACTTCTCCTCAGTGATATCCATCACGTACAACCATCTCTCTAAAGAGTTGGGTGAACCAACACAAGTCACCATTCACTGACTCGTCGTGGGCCCTTCACTGTTTCCCATGTTACCGAGCCAAGGATAAGAATCTTACAGAGATAGACATCGCCACTAGATCGACCGGCTGTACAAATGATTACTACTTTATACTTCTTAGTAGAAGGATCAAAACCGATACCGCCCGTTTTAATTCCGGCAAGGGGATCGGTGAATGGAGGAAGCACCACATGTTGTTTTGTGGCTGGATTCAACACCAGATATTGCATAGGATTTATCGTGTTCTCTACCAGAAGGAGACCGTTACAGGAGCAGAGGGGTCTGTAATCGCCTTCTTTGATCACATCCCTGACCTTCAGTACTCCTTCATGCATGAACATGTGCTTGAAGTTGGATCCCTCTGATCTACGTCCGTGCTTAATTGGAATAGTACACCTGGCTCTGATCGAGCTAGGTGGGCATCGACAAAGGACGGATCAGATATTATATGAAACCATTGCTAGCTTCCACACGTACCTCGGCCGCTGATGACGGGATGGAGCTGGGATTCTCACCAGGATTTGGAAGCAGATCTCATCGGGAAGAAATCGAGTGGATGTCTTTCTATTTCTCTCCGACGTTCCCCTCCGCATTGTAAAGTCGATAAGCCCTAACAAAGGATATGGCGTAACGATTGATTAAACTTTTTTATAGGAGAGAAATTGGATATGGCGTAATGAATGATTAAACTTTTTTATAGGAGAGAAATTGCATCAGAAGATTTTTTTTTTTTCCTCCTTTTTTTTTTTTTTTAGCGCTGTCGTATAAATTTTCCTGATAATAATAACAGTTTTAGAAGGATAAGACTTCGTTAGACGTATAACTTCCCTTGAGATGGAACATTAATTCTGGAGCAGCTTGAATTTTTCTTAGATAGATGTTGTGAACTGGGATTAGTATTTCCAAGTTGTCGTCTAATAACTATCCTTAAGAAAGTTTGACACCTGCTTATCAAATTTAGAATTAATTTTCTCAAAAAAGAAAAAAAAGAGAACGGATGATGACCAAACTCTCTCCTTTTTTTTTGAAAAAAAGGAAAAGATAAGCACGCCCACACCGGATATCTCTCCTTGATTAAAGGCATCAAATTAGGTAACAAATAATATATGAACTGTCGTATATTCATATAAAATGTAAATAATAAAGAAGCGATTAGTGGAAAGAAATCTAGTAATTTACATAACGTGGAATCAAACATTCCTCAATATACAAGGTGAGATGGATCATACATCTACTAAGTTAATAACCTAGCAAAAATTACACGAAGGAAATACGAACGGATGGAGAAGGAGAAAGTTGGTAGTTTAAGAGGAGGAGAAGGTATCGAAGATGGTGGTGTGGAGTGGGTCGCTAAGATGAGTGGCCCAGTTGTTGAGGGGGCCCTTCCCGGTGGCGGCAGCCTGGACGGCGAAGCCCAAGAAGGCGACCATCGCAAGGCGCCCATGCTTGATCTCTGCAAGCTGCAGTGAGGCCTTCTTCTCGGGATCAGATGCAAGGCCGAGGGGATCAAAGAACTTGCCTCCTGGGTACAGCCTCTTCTGGGGGTCGAACTCAGCGTTCCTCTGGAACTCGCCAATCACCAGCACCTCAATCCATATCAATGTAGTCATGGAGAAGGGCAGTGGTTGGCCAAGATAGGAGGATCCATTCACTAGTTCTACCTGAAAGAATTCCGGCCAAAGTTTTAGCTTTTGAATATTGGATTCAAATCAGCTTTAACATCCTAAAAATTTAATGTGGGTGGACTGGACTCTTACCTTTCCAGCGTCCTGCCATGTGACGCCGGTGAGGGACTCGACCGCGAGCGCACCAAGCGTGGCAAGCATGGCCCACCGGCCATGAATGAGCTCGCACTCACGGAACCTCTGGAGTCCGAACACTTACGAATATGGCTGCAGCGGGGTCGACTTCACGTCCGAGGTCTCGAACCGGGTCCCGATTAACTCCCCGGCCAGGTTCTTGGAGAGGTTCTGGTCTAGAGAATCGATATCGAACTGGAGGTACTCGGCCGGTTTGCCCAGGCCGAACGGGTCGAACCTGTAGTCGCCGACAAGCGAACCGTCGAGCCACTCGGGGGCATTGGCGCCCGGAAACCAGAGTGGCCGGTCCGAGGCGGGCGACCTGGCGCTCTTCTTGGCCGCTGTCTTCTTCGTGCCGCCGAACCCGAACCGGGCCTGGAACCGGCCCCCCCTCTTGACCGGGAGCGAGTCGGGCAAGCGGGTGCCCAGAACGGGGAGCTGGTCGCGGCTGTGGAGGCCATTCTCTTCTATCTCTGCACACACACACTATCTCCCCCCCTCCCCACTTCACCCATGAACAACGGGAAGGAGTTCCAATGGTTGTTTGATTGAGCTCTTATCTTTGGGGTTTTGGGCGTGTGGGGGATTATTGGGCGGGGCGGGTGTGTTATCCGGTGGGGCGTGGGGGGATTATTGGGTGAGGTGCTATCCGGGGGAGTGGAGATCAGATGGGTGGCGAGGGGAATGAGATCTATCTGACGGTTGTAATGCACGAGGTCTTATCCTTGCCTCATCTTCGGGGGTAGTTTGGGGAAAGAACTTCTAGGTTTACACATGGTGTGCTTTGATTGGGTAAGATGGCTCGTGGGTTCTGAGGTATGGTGTGGTATATATATATATGTATATATATATATATATATGTATATATATATATATATATGTATATATATATATATATATGTATATATATATATATATATGTATATATATATATATATATGTATATATATATATATATATATATATATATTTTCATTGAGTTAAGTTACTTCAAGATCAAATCTTTTAGCTACTCGATTTAGCTTAACTCAATTTAATTATACCCATATATATATATATATATATATATATACACACCTTTGTTACCGTCTCTACTTGTTTGCAAGGCAGCTTTATAGTACCATATTTATTATATACATCTACGAACTATTTTATATTCCTAAAGAGAAAGCTTATGTAAAATTGTCCATCCGCCATATGGATATTAGTATTAATGTACTTGGCTATATTAAAGTTCATTAGTTAATGTGTAATAGATTTGATTTATTATATATATAAATCTAATATAGAGATTTAATTTTTTTATTCGATATTGATTTTAACGATATCAATATTAATATGCCTAGCCATTAGTTCATTATTATTTAATATGTAATAAATATTAATGATATTGATATTAATACACTCAGTCATCATTAAAGTTTATTATTTAATATACAATATTAATTTGACTATAGTCATTAAAGTTTATTATTTGATATACAATACAAATTTGACTATAGAAGTTTTTATTTATTGGAATTTATTAAATTATTATATTATATATAAAAAATTATTAGAAAAAGAAGAAAATATCATATTTCACAAATCATGTAAGGTTAGTATTAATGATATCAATATTAATGGCTGAAGTTTTTATACAAAATCTCCTATACAGAGTTCTTTGTTTGCTACATAGATACCAGTGTTAATGCTGGGAGTTTTTACATGGAATCTCAAATTATGCAAAGATTTTTTTTGCTATATAAATACCTATATTAATAAAGAGATTTTTTTTTTACTTACCAACCATCTAGCATATAATAGAAATTTAGCTATAGAATATTGTTATACTGCATTTCAATAGTTGAAAAAAAAGAAAAATCATACTAGACCTATTATATAGGATGATATTGATGATATTAGTATTAATGACAGAAATTTTTACATAGAAACTCAACTTATTGATTCTCTGTTTGCCATATGTATATCAGTTTCAATAATAAGAGTTTTTATTCAACCATCAAAGTATGCGCAATAGAAATTTAGTTACTCAAGTATTCTATTTATTATAATTTATAATATTATAATATTGCATTTCAAGGATGATTAGAAAAAGCAAAAAAAAAAAAGTAAACCATGCATCGAGTGTAGATTTTAGTTCCTTAATTTGTATTTTCAAATGCAATATGGAGATCACTTTTTTACTTTCCTTTTCTTTGAATCTAGCATCTCCATGCCGTAGAAGGGCAGACACGAGGCCTTGATGAGGAGGACCTCATCCCTACTGTTGGTGCAAAAATCTACCTGCACCGAAGAAACTGGAGTTGTGGGGGTTGCGGTCGCAGCCGGGACCTGCAAAAGAAGTCTAAACCGGAGGTGGGGTTGCTCCGGCAAGATCCTTCGACGCTCAAGTCAGTTCTCTGCCTCAACAAGAATGGAGTGCTCGAACGAAAATTTTTGCAGAGTTTCTAGGTAAAAATGAGAGCTTATAGAATAATGTATTTGGAGTTTCCCCTTTTATAGGCAGAGGGGGCAACGAACTGATAGCGATGCCTGTAACCGTCCGACAGTGGGCCGCCCAAAGTCAGGGAAATTTTGTTGCGGAGAGTAGTGGAGTGGACCCGTGGCTATCATCGGGGCGTGCCGCATGGAGTCTGCCACGGGGAGCGGAGCGGCGTCCGTTGTCGCGACTTGCCAGAGGATGGAAGAATCGCACGGTATCCATCGCAGGAAGTGGAGCAGGATCGTGGCCATTATTACGGCCTGCCAGAGAGTGATGGAGCCACGTGGAATCCGTCGCAGGAGGTGGAGCAGGGTCGTGGCTGTTGCTACGGCCTGCTAGGGAGTGATGGAGCCGCGTGAAATCCGTCGCAGGAGGTGGAGCAGGGTCGTGGCTGTTGCTGCGGCCTGTCAGGGAGTGATGGAGCCGCGCGGAATCCATCGCAGGAGGTGGAGCAGGGTCGTGGCTGTTGCTGCGGTCTGCCAGGGGGTCCAGGCCTATCGACCGGAGTTCGGCTGGGGTGTCTGACGGAGAGAGGTGGCTAGCTACCCGTCTAAGAGGAGCTTGGAGTATGGCTCTCACAGGAGCCCGGACGGACTCTTCTTTCAGTTGAAGTCGGGGAGGAGATCCGGCTCCTGTAGGAGCCCGGACGAAGTCTACCTTCAATTAGAGTTAGGGACGAAGTTTGGCTCCCGTAGGAGTCTGGACGAAGTTTACCAGCAATCGGGGCCGAGGACGGAGCCCGGCTCCCATAGGAGTCCGGGCGAAGCCTTTCCGCAGTCGAAGTTGGGGGCGAGACCCGGCTCCCGAAGGAGCCCGGGTGAAGTCTACCTGCAATCACAGTCAGGGGTGAGGTCCGGCTCCCGTAGGAGTCCGGGCGAAGTTTACCAGCAATCGGGATCGAGGACGGAGCCCGGCTCCCGTAGGAGCCCGGGGGAAGCCTTTCCGCATTCGGAGTTGGGGACGAGATCCGGCTCCCGTTAGAGCCCGGGCGAAGTCTACCTTCAATTAGAGTTAGGGATGAAGTTCGGCTCCCGTAGGAGTCCGGACAAAGTTTACCAGCAATCGGGGCCGAGGACGGAGCCCGGCTCCCGTAGGAGTCTGGGCGAAGCCTTTCCGCATTCGGAGTTGGAGACGAGATCCGACTCCCATAGGAGCCCGGGTGAAGTCTACCTGCAAACACAATCAGGGGTGAAGTCCGGCTCCCGTAGGAGTCCGGACGAAGTTTACCTTCAATTAGAGTCAGGAACGAAGTCCGGCTCCCGTAGGAGTCCGAACGAAGTTTACCAGCAATCGGGGCCGAGAATGGAGCCCGGCTCCCATAGGAGTCCGGGCGAAGCCTTTCCGCAGTCGAAGTTGGGGGCGAGACCCGGCTCCCGTAGGAGCCCGGGTGAAGTCTACCTGCAATCACAGTCAGGGGTGAGGTCCGGCTCCCGTAGGAGTCCGGGCGAAGTTTACCAGCAATCGGGGCTGAGGACGGAGCCCGGCTCCCGTAGGAGTCTGGGCGAAGCCTTTCCGTAGTCGAAGTTGGGGGCGAGACTCGGCTCCCGTAGGAGCCCGGGTGAAGTCTACCTGCAATCACAGTCAGGGGTGAGGTCCGGCTCCCATAGGAGTCCGGACGAAGTTTACCAGCAATCGGGATCGAGGACGGAGCCCGACACCCGTAGGAGCCCGGAGGAAGTCTTTCCGCATTCAGAGTTGGGGACGAGATCCGGCTCCCGTAGGAGCCCGGGCGAAGTCTACCTGCAGCAGGAGTCGTCGGTGGAGTCCGGCTCCCGTAGGAGTCCGGGCGGAGCCTGCAGGTGAAGTCGTGGGCGAGGTCCGGCTCCCGTAAGAGCCTATGCGGAGTCTGCAGGTGAAGTCGTGGGCGAGGTCCGGCTCCCGTAGGAGTCCGGACGAAGTTTACTTGCAATTAGAGTCAGGGACGAAGTCCGGCTCCCGTAGGAGTTCGGACGAAGTTTACCTGCAACTGGGGTCGTCGGCGGAGTCTGGGCGGAGCCTACAGGTGAAGTCGTGGGCGAGGTCCGGCTCCCGTAGGAGTCCGGATGAAGTATGCATGCAGCTGGAGTCGTGGGCGGAGTCCGGCTCCCATAAGAGTCCGGACGAAGTTTACCTGCAATTAGAGTCAGGGACGAAGTCCGACTCCCGTAGGAGTTTGGACGAAGTTTACCTGCAGCTGGGGTCGTCGGCGGAGTCCGGCTGCCGTAGGAGTCCGGGCGGAGCCTGCAGGTGAAGTCGTGGGCGAGGTCCGGCTCCCGTAGGAGTCCGGACGAAGTTTGCATGCAGCTGGAGTCGTGGGCGGAGTCCGGCTCTTGTAGGAGCCTGTGCGGAGTCTGCAGGTGAAGTCGTGGGCGAGGTCCGGCTCCCGTAGGAGTCCGGGCGAAGTTTACCAGCAATCAAGATAGAGGACGGAGCCCGGCTCCCGTAGGAGCCCGAGGGAAGCCTTTCCGCATTCGGAGTTGGGGACGAGATCCGGCTCCCGTTGGAGCCCGGGTGAAGTCTACCTTCAATTAGAGTCAGGGACGAAGTTCGGCTCCCATTGGAGTCCGGATGAAGTTTACCAGCAATCGGGGTCGAGGATGGAGCATTGTTCCCGTAGGAGTCCGGGCGAAGCCTTTCCGCATTCGGAGTTGGGGACGAGATCCGGCTCCCGTAGGAGCCCAGGCGAAGTCTACCTACAAACACAGTCAGGGGTGAAGTCCGGCTCCCATAGGAGTCCGGACGAAGTTTACCTTCAATTAGAGTCAGGGACGAAGTCCGGCTCCCGTAGGAGTCCGGACGAAGTTTACCAGCAATTGGGGCCGAGGACGGAGCCCGGCTCCCGTAGGAGTTCGGACGAAGCCTTTCCGCAGTCGAAGTTGGGGGCGAGACCCGGCTCCCGTAGGATCCCGGGTGAAGTCTACCTGCAATCACAGTCAGGGGTGAGGTCCGGCTCCCGTAGGAGTCCGGACAAAGTTTACCAGCAATCGGGGCCGAGGATGGAGCCCGGCTCCCGTAGGAGTCCGGGCGAAGCCTTTCCGCAGTCGAAGTTGGGGGCGAGACCCGGCTCCTGTAGGAGCCCGGGTGAAGTCTACCTGCAATCACAGTCAGGGGTGAGGTCCGGCTCCCGTAGGAGTCCGGGCGAAGTTTACCAGCAATCAGGATCGAGGACGGAGCCCGACTCCCGTAGGAGCCCGGGGGAAGCCTTTCCGCATTCGGAGTTGGGGACGAGATCTAGCTCCCGTAGGAGTCCGGACGAAGTCTACCTGCAGCAGGAGTCGTCGGCGGAGTCCGGCTCCCGTAGGAGTCCGGGCGGAGCCTGCAGGTGAAGTCGTGGGCGAGGTCTGGCTCCCGTAGGAGCCTGTGCGGAGTCTGCAGGTGAAGTCATGGGCGGAGTCCGGCTCCTGTAGAAGTCCGGATGAAGTTTACCTGCAATTAGAGTCAGGGACGAAATCCAGCTTCCGTAGGAGTCCGGACGAAGTTTACCTGCAGCTGGAGTCGTCGGCGGAGTCTGGCTCCCGTAGGAGTCCGGGCGGAGCCTGTAGGTGAAGTCGTGGGCGAGGTCCGGCTCCCGTAGGAGTCCGGACGAAGTTTGCATGCAGCTGGAGTCGTGGGCGGAGTCCGGCTCCCGTAGGAGCCTGTGCGGAGTCTGCTGGTGAAGTCGTGGGCGAGGTCCGACTCCCGTAGGAATCTGGACGTCGCGAAGAATCCGATCGATGCTGGCGGGGTCCTGCCCGTCGGCAAAACTTGGGAGTGTGGCGGAGGCTCGGCCGCCCGGGAGGTTTGAAGAGATGTTGCCGGAGGTCGAAAGTCTGTTGGATCCCCGGAGGGTCACTCCCATCATGAACTTCGGCTGGGGGATATTTTATACCCAACACCAGTCCCCCTACTTTCGAGTTCGAATTTCGAATGAAGTACAGAAAAATTTTCGCAGCCGAAGTTATCCCCTTGAATTCTGTGCACGATCGCCCCCAGATATTTTGTCATTAAATGCGCGCGTGCTGGAGTCTTTTCGAATCGGGGCGATTCGAAGGGACCCTTCAGAATTCTCGCTAGTACGTTGGCCCAGGTACGGTGCAGTAATGGCTCCGTCAGCTATCAGCCACTTTTAGCCGCCCGCAGTGGCGAGTGGGACACGTGTCGAGCGTGGGTCGGCCCGAGGGATTCGCGATCATTATGGCACCGGATCCTAGGATCTATTTAAACCCGCCTTTCCGCCTGAAAGTTCTATCGGCATCCGCCTTTTCTCCGAGAGTCCTGACCCTCCTTGACGTCTTCTTTACCCTAGGCGTCCTTCGAGTCATCCCTGTCCTCGCCCCTCTGCATCCTTCAAAGTGATCTAGGTTAGTCCCAGAACCTTCATTTTTCTTCTTGCCATTTAGGGGCCTTTTCTCCTCCATTTTCTTCTGTTGCATTCCTCTAATTTGGTCTCCCGCGACCTCTCGTCCTTTGTCCCGCCTGATTTCTCCGAGATCTTTAGGGTCTTCGTTTGAAGTCATTCGAAATGTCTTCCGGCACCTCCGCCTCTAGCGGTTCCGGGAGTTCTTCCGCCTCAGCCCCCCAAGAGCCCCATCCTGTAGACGAACCCACTCCTGGGACCGAGCTGCGCTCGATTTTTGCGTCGGATGCTATTCCCTGTTCTTTGACTCCGGATGAACTCCTATTGATAAGGGTTCAGCATGGAGTCCCTCCGGAGTATGATCTGGAGCTTCCTGGCCCCTCCGACCGGGCTAGCACTTCCCCACCCGATCATTTTTGCCTGTATCAGGAGGCATTCCATGCCGGACTCCGGCTTCCGCTCCCGTCTTTTGTCGTTGCCCTTTTCCGCTTCTTAGATATCTCTTTAGCTTCAGTTGCTCTGAATTCTTTTAGGTTTTTGATAGGGTTCCTCTCCCTTTGCCACGTAGTTGAGGTTCAGCCATCCCTCTCTCTGTTTAGGCACTTCTATACCTTCAAGCGTCACCCTTCGACGAAGGACTGGTGGTATTTCTCCCCTCAGTTCGGTAAGAAGGGGTTGCTGAAAGGGGCTCCCTCTTCAATCCACAATTGGAAGAAAAAATACCTCTTCGTCCACTGCCCAACTTTGAGGCTGGGCCTGCCCCCTTGGGGCTCTCTGAGGGACTCTGTCCGCCGGGCTTCCAGTCTGGGGGAGGACGACCTTCAGGCTGCCCGGAAGCTTCTTGACTATTCCGCTCCTTCCCTTCCCAACCTTCTGAGGGAGCAATTTTTGTTCTACATCGGCTTGAGCCCCCAGGATCCTGCGAGTACTCCATCTTTTCTTTTCTCTTCTTTTCTTCCGTTCTTCTTCTTTTTCTTTCTTTCTCTTCTCTCTTCTTTTCTTTTCTCTTTTTTTTTTTTTGCATGTCACTTCTTCCTTTTTCACCCCATTACTGATTTTTGATTTTTTTTTTTTTTAGGAATGGATGCCGAAGCAGCACGGATGCTCGCCAGGGGCCTTAAGGCCCGCAAAAGAAAAGGTGCCGCGGCCTCCGGATCAGCAAAGAAGGCCAGGGTGGAGGAGACGAGCTCGGCCGCGCCTGTCCAGGCGGCTCTCGCGATCGACGTTCCTTCGGACGCCGAACCAACGACCCCCCGGGCCTCTTCAAGGAGTCCACCGACTGGGGCTCCCATTTTGGGGGTCCGTTCCACGGAGGCGCCCGGAGTCGAGAGGAGGATGAGGAGGAAGTCGGTGGCCCGCAGGGGGAGTAGCCGCCGAGCCGCCGTTGAAGAGTCCCTTGGTTCCAAAGAAGAGCCGGAGAATCCCTTTAATGACAGGGACTTGATCAAGCGGCTGATCGACGACTGCATTCTTTCCGAAGTCGTCGAGAGGATCGACCGCGCCGATCCTGAGCAGCGGGTTTGGGACTCTCTGGGGTCCTTTCTCGAGGTAAACAAGTCTTCATTTAATTGGCTTTCCGACCCTTGTTCTGATCCCTTAGCCGCCCTTACAGATTGGGCACCAGCTCCTTGCCAACATCGAGGCGACAAACCGGACGAGGAGGGATGCCATCCAGGCGGAGGAGCGTCGTCGGGCCGAAGTGGCTCGCCTCAAAGAAAAGGCCGCTGAAGTAGTTGCCCTCCAAGAGGTCCTGGAGAAAGAAAACCAGGCCCGGGATGAAGAGAAACAGACCTCGGAGGAGACGGTGAGAAAGGCGAAGGCCAAGGTCGCCAATTTGGCGGAGCAGATTTCGGTCTTGGTCTCAGAGGCCAGGGGTCTTGCGATAGAGGAGTTCAAGGCCTCCGCGGAGATGAGAGACCTGAACGTCCGATTCGGCCAGGAAGCATTCATCAAGGGGTTCGAGCTCTGCCAGGAGAAGGTGGTCAAAAAATTTCTCGAGCTCGACCTCAGCTTCTTGGGCGAGGAGTCTGAAGATGAGGTCGGTCCCTCTCCTGCCGCTACTGCTGCCGCAACCCCCCTTTCAGTGACACCGAGCTCCCCAACTCCTACCGCAGAGGTCTGAGACCTCTGACCTTGTATATTTTTATTTTTTTTACTACAATTTTTCTTTTTCTTTTTGTCTTTAAGAAATATTCACTCAATAAAGTCGAATTTCTCGTCGTGGATGGCTTCTCCTTTCTTCCTTCCCCCTTTTTTATTTTTCTTTCTGCAATGAGACGCGCCTTGACGCTTTTGTCTCTCGATGGCAGTGTCTTGCCGAAGCACTTCCCCTGCCCCAGGGGATTCCGTTGAAGTCCACAATCCAGCGGCTGAAGAAGAAAGTTCTTCATTTGACAAAAGGGTCGAAGAAGATGGAAGGCAAGCTTCGCAGGTTAAGGGAGGGTTACTCTGAAGCCACCTCGGAGGCCACCCGCTTTCGAAATCTCCACATGAAGGGGATCATGGAGTACAGTCGGAGGAAGGCAAAATTTGCGAAGGAGCTTGAGGAACACAAGAAGAGCGCCAGCGATCGAATTTGGGCTCAAGCTGCCAAGATCAGTTCTCTCAGGGTGGAACTGTCAGCTGCGCAGGAGAGGATTGGCCAGCTGGAGGGAAGTTCATCCTGGCTCTTGGCTCGGGCCGACAGCGACCGGGAGTGGTCGAAGAAGGTCTCCGACCTTCAGCAGCAGCTTCAGGATGCCGAGGTGAGCTATGATGTGCATCGGGCCGGCTGGCGCAGGCAGGTGGATGAATATAAGGAGAGACTCAGGGTGGCGGCCGACGAAGTCGCCCACCTTCAAGGGCAGCTAGCTGACAGGGCTCGGCTCACTTCTTCTCAGGATTCCAATGAACTCCAGTCCCTAAGAAAAACTGCCGAAGGGCTTTCTGTCGCCCTTGGGGAGAGGACGGCTGAGCTGCAGCAATTGAAGATCCAGCTGGCATGCGAGCAGCAGGCCGTCAAGGATGCGGAGGCAGAATTCGAGGTCCTGAGAAAGTGGCATTGAGAGGCGAAGAACGAAAGTCAGCGACTCCGTCAGGCGCTCCAGGATGCGCTGCTGAAAAAGCGAGAGCTAGAAGAAGAAGTTGAAAATCTGAGGCAGTCCTGGATAAGGGGTGAAGCAGATAATTCTAGGTCGGAAGGAGCAGGACTTCTCTAGGGCTCTATTTGGCCTTCCGTCTTTCCATGCATACATTTTCTCTTTTGTTGTCTTGTCTTGCTTTTGTCGTTTTGCTTTTCTTCCTTTGGCCTTCTGGGCTTCGTGGTGTATATTTTGCAAATCGAATGAAAAAGAGATTTTGTGTTACCTCATCCACGTATTGTATTAAATTATCGCCCGCCGAACTTCTTTTATCTTTTGACTCGTCCGGCGTTGACGTTGTTTGGAGGTGCCCAGTCGTCGCCACGCTGATTTGCTTTTCTCATCGTCCATGGCCGTAGGCTCGAGCTTGGTGGCCCGAACTCCGCATTACCTCGAAGGTGTCGCTGTTTTCTTGACCTGTGTTGAGAGCCTTCTTAGAGGCCGGGGATGTTTGGTAGGAACTTCCCATCTTTGTTGAGACGAGGTTCCTTAGGTCTTTGGTCTGGTTTGTTTTTTGTTTGTTGCCGGCGTAATTCGTTGCTTTCCTTTTTAATTTTCCTCCTCTTTTCGAGTGAGGGTCCCTCCTTGCTTTTTGGGGGGTCGTGCAGAAGTGTAAAGGTGCCATTGAGGAGACTTTTTTCTTTATCCAATTTGGTTGGGCGACCGAGTTTTTATCATCGTCGGGATGAGGTTCTCCTTCTGTTCTTGACGTAGTCGATCTCAGCTCAGGTCAGGATGATGTTCCCATCCTATTCCCAACGGGGCTGTGGGGGCACATTAGGGTCGTCGCGAGGGCTTCTCCCCCCATCCGATCTAAAAGAATCGGGCCTTCGACTTTGCTCATGTTATGGCGAGGTTCTCCTCCTGTCCCTAACAAGGCTGTTGGGGCACATGTGGGCGCTGTTTGGCCTCTCCCCCCATCCGGTCTAAGAGGAACCGGACCTTCGACTTTGCTCACGTTAGGGCGAGGTCCTCCTCCTGTCCCTGACGTGACCGTGGGGGCACATAAGGGCGTTGTAGGGCCTCTCCCCCCATCCGGTCTAAAAGAACCGGACCTTTGACTTTGCTCATATTAGGGCGAGGTTCTCCTCCTGTCCCTAACATGGCTGTGGGGATGCGTAAGGGCGTTGAAGGACCTCTCCCCCCATCCGGTCTAAGAGAATCGGGCCTTTGACTTTGCTTATGTTAGGGCGAGGTTCTCCTCCTGTCCTTAACATGGCTGTGGGGGCACTCAAGGGCCGTTATATAGGCCTCTCCCCCGGTCCGACCTTAAAATAATCGAACTTTCATTTTGCTCATGTTAGGATGAGGTTCTCCTCCTGTTCCTAACATGACCTTGTTTTAATTGTTTGAAGGGGTCGCCCCCAATCGTAACAAGTTCATGCCGAAAGGGAAAGACATGCAAAGTCGAAAAAAATTTTGATTCAAAGCAAAGTCGTGGGTAGTACATTTACAGGTTTCTCGAGTTCCATGGTCGTGGAAGGTCTGCTCCTCCTTGAGGCCCTCCGGTGATGGAGTCGATGGTCCCGATTGGAGGTCGATCTCCGGGCTGCTCCTCCCTCCTTGGTGGTTCAGGTTGCGGCAGGGCCCTTGGCCGATCTTCTCTACCCTCAAGCCGACGTTGGATGAACCTGTCGAGTTGACCTCGCCGGATGAGCTCCTCGATCTCGTCTCGGAGCTGGATACATTCCTCCGTGTCGTGACCGTGGTCGCGATGGTAGAGACAGAACTTGTTGGGGTTGCGCTTCCCGGAGTGTATGCGCATCCTCTCTGGCCTAGGGAGCTGCTCCCTGACCTCCATCAACACCTGGGTCTTCGAGGCATTGAGGAGGGCGTAGTTACGGAATCTTCCCGATGGAGAACCCCGCCGAACCCTGCGATCCGAACTTCTCTGCCTACGTACCCGGGGAGGAGTATGGGCACGCTTGTGCCCAGGAGGGGATCAAAAATGCGGCCGAGCTTCTCTCGACCTTTTTTTGACTGCGGGCTTACTCGAGTCTCCCGCCTGCTGCTCTCTCGCAGTCTCCTTATCCTTCATTTTGAAGGCTTCCTCCGCTCGGGCGTATCCCTCAGTCCGAGCCAACAAATCAGCAAAATCCCTGGGGTACTTCTTCTCCAGAGAGAACAAAAGATCATTCTTCTGAAGGCCGCCCTTCAGAGCGACCATTGCTACCGATTGGTCCAAATTTCGGACCACCAACGCTGCGACATTGAAACGGTTGATGTAGGCCCGAATGGACTCCCCCTCCCTCTGCTTGATATTAATGAGGGACTCCGAGCCCTTCCGAGGGTGCCGGCTGCTGACAAAATGGGCCACAAATTGGTGGCTCATCTGATCGAAGGAAAAGATGGTACCCGGCTTCAGTGTCGAGTACCAGTTTCTCGCCGCTTCCTTCAAGGTGGATGGGAAGGCTCGGCACAGAATGGCGTCGGATGCGCCATGAAGCAGCATCATCGTCCGGAAGGCCTCTAGATGATCGACTGGGTCCGAAGTCCCGTCGTAGCTTTCGAACTGGGAGAGTTTGAAGTTTGGTGGGATCGGTTCCTGCATGATCATTTGAGAAAAGGGAGGGTCAGTGCAAATATCCTCACCGTAAGTGAGGGGAGCATGGCGGAGTTCTTCGATCTGCTGGTTTATCTCCTGGAGTCTCCGGTCCAGAAAATCCTCTCGACTTCGGGTCTCGAGGGTCCTCTGACAGAATGGGGGCAGAGATCTTCCAGGGGTGGAGTCGTGATCCGATTGAGGGCTCTCCACCCTCGGGTTCGTCTTCCCAGGAAAGATGGGACGGCTGGCCCAAGTGGCCCGCCCCACCGTCAGATTCTGATGTTCCGGTGACACTCTTTCCAGGCGCACTGATGCCTGCGGCTGCTGCTGCTGCTGCATGGCCTGCACAGCTTCAGTGAGACCTCTGACCTGCTGTGCCAGCAAATCAAATTGCTCCGCGCCGACCGCCATTGCCGAAGGAGGAGGAGGAGGCTGGGAAACTGGAGGTGAGGTCGGAGCCTGAGATCTGGTCGTGGAGGCCGTGGATCGCCGTGTGGATGCCTTACGGGGAGGCATCGGGCAAAGATCAAGTGGAGGAAGGAGGGGAGGGCGTCGGAAAAGATGCCCGGGGGCAATCCCGTTGAGCGCTCCTTTAAGAACAAGGGTACTGCGAAAGTTCAGGACCCTTCCTCTAGCGCCCAATCCTGTTGGTGCAAAAATCTGCCTGCGTCGGAGAAGCTGGAGTTGTGGGGGTTGCGGTCGCCGTCGGGACCTACAAAAGAAGTCTAAACCGGAGGTGGGGTTGCTCCGGCAAGACCCTCCGATTCTCAAGTCAGTTCTCTACCTCAAGAAGAATGGAGTGTTCGAACGAAAATTTTTGCAGAGTTTCTAGGTAAAAATGAGAGCTTATAGAATAACATATCTGGGGTTCCCCCTTTTATAGGCGGAGGGGGCAACGAACTGATAGCGATGCCTGTAACCGTCTGGCAGTGGGCTGTCCAAAGTCAGGGAAAGTTTGTTGCGGAGAGTAGTGGAGTGGACTCGTGGCTATCACCGGGACGTGCCGCGTGGAGTCTGCCACGGGGAGCGGAGCGGCGTCCGTTGTCGTGACTTGCCAGAAGATGGAAGAATCGCACGGTATCCGTCGCAGGAAGTAGAGCAGGATCGTGGCCATTATTACGGCCTGCCAGGGAGTGATGGAGCCGCGTGGAATCCGTCGCAGGAGGTGGAGCAGGGTCGTGGCTATTGCTGCGGCCTGCCAGGGAGTGATGGAGTCGCGTGGAATCCATCGCAGGAGGTGGAGTAGGGTCGTGGCTGTTGCTGCGACCTGTCAGGGAGTGATGGAGCCGCACGGAATCCGTCGCAGGAGGTGGAGCAGGGTCGTGGCTGTTGCTACTGTCTGCCAGGGGGTCCAGGCCTATCGGCCGGAGTTCGGCTGGGGTGTCTGACGGAGAGAGGTGGCTAGCTATCCGTCTAAGAAAAGCTTGGAGTATGGCTCTCGCAGGAGCCCGGACGGAGTCTTCTTTCAGTTGAAGTCGGGGACGAGATCCGGCTCCCGTAGGAGCCCAGACGAAGTCTACCTTCAATTAGAGTCAGGATGAAGTTCGGCTCCCGTAGGAGTCCGGACGAAGTTTACCAGCAATCGGGACCGAGGACGGAGTCCGGCTCTCGTAGGAGTCCGGGCGAAGCCTTTCCGCAGTCAAAGTTGGGGGCGAGACCCGGCTCCCATAGGAGCCCGGGTGAAGTCTACCTGCAATCACAGTCAGGGGTGAGGTCCGGCTCCCGTAGGAGTCCGGGCGAAGTTTACCAGCAATCGGGATCGAGGACGGAGTCCGACTCCCGTAGGAGCCCGGGGGAAGCCTTTCCGCATTCAGAGTTGGGGACGAGATCCGGCTCCCGTTGAAGTCCAGGCGAAATCTACCTTCAATTAGAGTCAGGGACGAAATTCGGCTCCCGTAGGAGTCCGGACGAAGTTTACCAGCAATCGGGGTCGAGGACGGAGCCCGGCTCCCGTAGGAGTCCGGGCGAAGCCTTTCCGCATTCAGAGTTGGGGATGAGATCCGGCTCCCGTAGGAGCCCGGGCGAAGTCTACCTGCAAACACAGTCAGGGGTGAAGTCTGGCTCCCGTAGGAGTCCGGACGAAGTTTACCTTCAATTAGAGTCAGGGATGAAGTCCGGCTCCCGTAGGAGTCCGGACGAAGTTTACCCGCAATCGGGGCCGAGGACGGAGCCCGGCTCCCATAGGAGTCCGGGCGAAGCCTTTCCGCAATCGAAGTTGGGGGCAAGATCCGGCTCCCGTAGGAGCCCGGGTAAAGTCTACCTGCAATCATAGTCAGGGGTGAGGTCCGGCTCCCGTAGGAGTCCGGGCGATTTACCAGCAATCGGGGCCGAGGAAGGAGCCCGGCTCCCGTAGGAGTCCAGGCGAAGCCTTTTCGCAGTCGAAGTTGGGGGCGAGATCCGGCTCCCGTAGGAGCCCGGGTGAAGTCTACCTACAATCACAGTGAGGGGTGAGGTCCGGCTCCCGTAGGAGTTCGGGCAAAGTTTACCAGCAATCGGGATCGAGGACGGAGCCCGGCTCCCGTAGGAGCTCGGGGGAAGCCTTTCCGCATTCGGAGCTGGGGACGAGATCCGACTCTCGTAGGAGCCCGGACGAAGTCTACCTGCAGCAGGAGTCGTCGGCGGAGTCCGGCTCCCGTAGGAGTCCGGGCGGAGCCTGCAGGTGAAGTCGTGGGCGAGGTCCGGCTCCCGTGGGAGCCTGTGCGGTGTCTACAGGTGAAGTCGTGGGCGAGGTCCGGCTCCCGTAGGAGTCCGAACGAAGTTTACCTGCAATTAGAGTCAGGGCGAAGTCCGGCCCCCGTAGGAGTCCGGACGAAGTTTGCATGCAGCTGGAGTCGTGGGCGGAGTCCAGCTCCCGTAGGAGTCCGAATGAAGTTTACTTGCAATTAGAGTCAGGGATGAAGTCCGGCTCCCGTAGGAGTCCGGATGAAGTTACCTGCAGCTGGGGTCGTCGGCGAAGTCCAGCTCCCGTAGGAGTTCGGGCAGAGCCTGCAGGTGAAGTCGTGGGTGAGGTCCGGCTCCCGTAGTAGTCTGGACGAAGTTTGCATGCAACTGGAGTCGTGGGCGGAGTCCGGCTCCCGTAGGAGCCTGTGCGGAGTCTGCAGGTGAAGTCGTGGGCGAGGTCCGGCTCCCGTAGGAGTTCGGGCGAAGTTTACCAGCAATCGGGATCGAGGACGGAGTCCGGCTCCCGTAGGAGCCCGGGGGAAGCCTTTCCTCATTCGGAGTTGGGGACGAGATCCGGCTTCCATTGGAGCCCGGGCGAAGTCTACCTTCAATTAGAGTCAGGGACGAAGTTCGGCTCCCGTAGGAGTTCGGACGAAGTTTACCAGCAATCGAGGCTGAAGATAGAGCCCAGCTCCCATAGGAGTCCGGGAGAAGCCTTTCCGCATTCGGAGTTGGGGACGAGATCCGGCTCCCGTAGGAGCCCGGGCGAAGTCTACCTGCAAATACAGTCAGGGGTGAAGTCCGGCTCCCGTAGGAGTCCGGACGAAGTTTACCTTCAATTAGAGTCAGGGACGAAGTCCGGTTCCCTAAGGAGTCTGGACGAAGTTTACCAGCAATCGGGGCCGAGGATGGAGCCCGGCTCCCGTAGGAGTCCGGGCGAAGCCTTTCTGCAGTCGAAGTTGGGGGCGAGACCCGGCTCCCGTAGGATCCCGGGTGAAGTCTACCTGCAATCACAGTTAGGGGTGAGGTCCGGCTCCCGTAGGAGTCCGGGCGAAGTTTACCAGCAATCGGGGTCGAGGACGGAGCCCGGCTCCCGTAGGAGTCCGGGCGAAGCCTTTCCGCAGTCGAAGTTGGGGGCAAGACCCGGATCCCGTAGGAGCCCGGGTGAAATCTACCTGCAATCACAGTCAGGGGTGAGGTCCGGCTCCCGTAGGAGTCCGGGCGAAGTTTACCAGCAATCGAGATCGAGGACGAAGTCCGGCTCCCGTAGGAGCCCGGGGGAAGCCTTTCCGCATTCGGAGTTGGGGACGAGATCCGGCTCCCGTAGGAGTCCGGGCGAAGTCTACCTGCAGCAGGAGTCATCGGCAGAGTCCGGCTCTCGTAGGAGTCCGGACGGAGCCTACAGGTGAAGTCGTGGGCGAGGTCCGGCTCCCGTAGGAGCCTGTGCGGAGTCTGCAGGTGAAGTCGTGGGCGGAGTCCGGCTCCCGTAGAAGTCCGAACGAAGTTTACCTGTAATTAGAGTCAGGGACGAAGTCCGGCTCCCGTAGGAGTCCGGACGAAGTTTACCTGCAGCTGGGGTCGTCGGCGGAGTCTGGCTCCTGTAGGAGTCCGGACGGAGCCTGCAGGTGAAGTCGTGGGCGAGGTCCGGCTCCTGTAGGAGTCCGGACGAAGTTTGCATGCAGCTGGAGTCGTGGGCGGAGTTCGGCTCCCGTAGGAGCCTGTGCGGAGTCTGCAGGTGAAGTCGTGGGCGAGGTCCGGCTCCCGTAGGAATCCGGACATCGCGAAGAATCCGGTCGACGCTGGCGGGGTCCTGCCCGTCGGCAAAACTTGGGAGTGTGGTGGAGGCTCGGCCGCCCGAGAGATTTGAAGAGATGTTGTCGGAGGTCGAAAGTCAGTTGGATCCCTAGAGGGTCACTCCCATCACGAACTTCGGCTGGGGGGTATTTTATATCCAACACCTACTTAAGCCGATGGTTTTGCTATTCTATGAAAGATGAGGTCGTTAGTTTTGCATCAACTTAATTACTAAATTAGCCCCTAGGGTCTAGGCTAAAAAATATTTAGGTCCCTAATCTTTCAAAAATTACAATATCATCCTGATGTCATGGTTTATTGAAGCCATTACTAACATTTCTTTATCGCTAGTCAAACAAAAGTATATAGATGGCATATTTTTTATAGTATAGTAAGAAGAGGCCACTTACAGGGCCAAGATGTAGTAAAGAGAAATGATTGGAAGGGAAAATTACTATTTGTTGGTGAGAAAATTCTCGCCAAATTAAAAGGTGAGGCTCTATTTTGCAAAGAAAAGAAAATGAGGAAGAAAGGAGCTATGTTCAAGAGAGAGCAGAGCATCAAAAAATATTTATTAAATCATCATGGAAAGATTATGCATTTCACTCAAAAATTTTGGGAGGTTAGTAATTTAATTTCTCCTACATAGCTATATTATGAAACTAGTTCAATTGGCCATCAAATTTTGCTAATATTAAACAATGCAGAAGTTTCAAATTAGTACGGATCAGATAGGGGCAATGTCTAAATTTATTATTGGGTTACTTAATAAGATAGGAAAAAAAATTAAAGAATTTTAGAATAACTCAATTTTGATATATAAGGCTCAGGTGGAGAGCATTATCAAGACTCGAAAAGTATATAAGATAAATATTTTATAATATTTTATGGTCCAGTACTACAGATTTGGCTTGATAGATCATCTAAAAGTTGAACACCATAAACAGGAGTAATCTAGATCCAAAGAAGATTAACTTTTAATGGACACTACCAATTTAGTGTCTAGTCACGTGCAAGGTGACTTGATGTTTTATCATCTTATTTTAATTTTTGGGTTCTAATTTTCAATGATATCAAAAGATCATTTGGCTTATAGGTGGATATAAGACTCTTTAGACTAGAAGATGAGGATAGCAAAGCAATTTTGGATAACCATGCATTAAAATTTTCTAAGCTAAAAAGAAGTGGGAAAAATTTTCTAAATAGATTGTAAGAATCAAAGGAGGATGGATCCAACATTTTGGTATCAAAATATCATCACATGAAACTTTTGCTTCAATAATGGTTTGTTCTAATAATCCTTTTTGTTCCTCTTTTACTTTCATGGATATATTCTCTCATTTTTCTCACTGCATTCTTTATATGATGCCACAATACAAATACTGTTGATACTGCTTCTTAATCATAGAAGAAGATACATGCATCCATTAATGAGATAAGCCGTAAATATATTGCTGAAATGAAAATAATTAAAAAGCAAATTCGGTGATCTTTTATTCATCTAGTCTCTTCTATTTCCTACATTAAATACATGGCTGCATGATTTTATTTAGCAATGAATAGCATGATGTTAAGATTATTTTAACAAGAATAATTGCAGAAGAGGATGTAGCTAAAAATAGTATGAAAATTCTTCAGCATTTTGACCATGAGTTAATCGCCCATCTTTTCATTTATTTTCTTTGATGCTATATAATATAGAAAAATAATTGAAGGAAAAGAAATTTTTGAGTTTTATCAATTTTTGAATCAATTTGGTTTGTTCTCTCTCAAACTAGAGCTCCCTTCTCTTTTATCTTTTTTTTTTTTTTTTTTATTTGCATACTAGAGCTCCCTTCTTTCTTATTTGTATGGAAATTTTTCCCCAATAAGTCACTAACATGACAATTTTTCCTCTAAACTATCTTTTTCTGCCATGTCTTAGCCCTGCAAGCGGCCTCCTCTTGCCGCATCATAAAAAAATATCACATGTACAGTTCCATTTAATTGTGATAAAAAATTAATAATTATGATTTAAATGAATAAGATTTGTAACATCAAAGATGATATTATAATTTTTGAAAGATCGAAGATCTAAATAATTTTTAGCCTAAATCTAAATCTCAAGATCAATTTAATAATTTAGCCATCATGCATCCGTTTCCCGTGACCTTTGAAGCTGTCTGATACCAATGTGGATTACCAGTAATCCAATATCTCCACACAGCACTTATCGATTCATCCGCGACACGTCTGAAAGTCAATACGTTGCTGATGGCCATTTAAGGAAGAGAAATTTTTTGTGCATGGTGGATGGTATAGAACCGCACATATTGCAATAATTGGCTCATGCACGATGTTAAAAAAAAAAAAAAAAAAATTTCTCGTGCCATGTCTCGGCTCCGTGTGCGACTCACCGCAGGCGGCGCAGGGTGCTTGCACCATCTGCGGTGCACAAAGAATTTCTCTTAAATGAATAGGCTGTTTGCTGTTCGACGTGTTAGAGGATTTCCATATATTAAACGGGACCCGCAAGAGGCTCAGAGGCCCAGTATCATCTGGGCCCTCTGAGCCCAGTATCTTCGCCAGGCCCGTCTTCTGGAATCTCGTATCCCATGGTCAGCATCATACATAAAAGAATGTACTCTGCATCTACATGAATGCCGCGTAATAGTTTCAGGTGGGTCCTGCACGAATTTCTTGATTTCTTGTTCCTTTCTCACGTGGCGGATCCGGCTGAGAGCATCTTTAGGCAGGGGAACCGGCGGTCTTTACAAAATCCCAATTCTACCCTTATCGGGGGCCACAACCCAACCTATAAATATCCGGATCCCTCGGTATCCCTTCATGGTCTCTCCGACCGATTTCTTGGGGTCGCCTCAGCCGAATCCCTCTGGCCGGCTCTTTTGGATTTGCAGCGGGAAAAGGAATCCCGTGAAGGAGGGCACAACGCTGCGAATCTCCTGAGATTTCCCCTGAATGCCTCCTCTGGTGCGCTTCTTTCCCCGTTACCATCTAAATGGGTTTCATCGATAAAGATTTCGATTCTTGCACCAATTTTTAGGGTTTTGATGCTTAATCTTCTGCCGCAGAGTTGGAATTACCTCGATGAATCTAGAATTATCGTTGAATTAGGGTTTCTATCCTTGTTTGTTTTCGATGGATCAAGAATCATAATGGAGATTCTTGGACTTTCGAAACCATCTGAATTTGTGTTTGGTTTGAATGCTTGGTTCTTGTATTGATTCATGGAGGGCGGGGGAACGGGATCTTCTTATTGAATCTTATCCTTATCCTGCGAAATTTGCACAATCCCAATTCTATCCCTATCCTGGGGTTGTAAATGTCCAGACCCCTTGGTATCTCTCCGTGGTCTCTCCGACTGGCTGATATTTCTTGGGGTTGCCTCAATCGAATCCCCTGGCCGATCTTTTGGATTCGCAGCGGGAAAAGGAATCCGCGGGAAGGAGGGCACAACGCGGTGAATCTTCTGAGATTTCCCCTGAATTCCTCCTCAGCTTCTTTCCCTGCTACTATCTTAATGGGTTTCATCGATAGTGATTTCGATTCTTGCTCCAATTTTTCGGGTTTTGATGCTTAATCTTCTGCCGTGGAGTTGGAATTGCATAGATAATCTAGAATTCTCGTTGAATTGGTGTTTCTATCCTTGTTTGTTCTCGATGGATCAAGAATCATAATGGAGATTCTTGGACTTTCGGAACATCCGGGTTTATGTTTGGTTTAATGCTCGGTTCTTGTATTGATTCATGGAGGGCAGGGTAACTGGATCTTTTTATCGCATCTGGAAGCATAGCATGAGGTTATATGACGTCATGCTTTAGTTAGGTTGCAGCTTTCACCGCTGTTTGTCCGATTTGTTCAAAATTCCCAACTGTGAGTTGTTTTGTTAAAATCTGCCGCTTCAAATCTGGCAAGGTGGACTCTTTTACAATAAAAGAAGGTTATCTTGGTCCCGTCGATGCCCCTCTCTGCTGCCCTTGGATGCCCTATCTGAAAAGAAAAGCCTGCTCTCCCTTCTCGATAACATTCAGCTTTCCTCTGACCGTTCTGTTGGAAAGCAAACAGCAAGGGTATCTTCTCCTGGCTTTTTTTATTTCTGAATATCCGAGGTGTCAGATGGTCTTTTGCCTCGATGAAAGCCCCTTCTAATATTAAATGCTTCCTTGGGTCTTGGCTTGCTTAACAGACTGAGTACAAGAGAGAATCTTTCAAAAAAGATTGATAAATTGCTGGGCGGCTCTGTCTTCTGTGATGATTCATCCGAATGTGAGAAGCACCTCTTCATCCAATGTCCTTTTGTGGCTAAAATTTGGGAAGGGATTTGTATCTGGCTGCAAGTTCCACGATTTGTATCTTACGTGGTGGAAAAGCTGCTTCCCCAAACCTCCAAGACCAGCAGCCCTCATGCTCATTGCAGCCGTTTGCTGGTCCTGCTGGTCTGAGCGAAACGGTAGGAGGGCTTCATTTGATGGTTTATCGTTTTCTGTTCCTTTTTTTTTTGCATTTACATTCATTGTGCATGCTTGTACGTGTTTGAAGGGTGGTTGCAGAGCTCTATGCTTATTGGAGTATGGCCCTGCTTACAAACAGTAGGATGTGAATGGGATAGGCTTGGTCATTTTCAAAATTTCTGTTGGGTCAAACTATGTCTTCATCTAAAACAACATGAATGTGGCCCCAGATAGGGCATTGGGCTAAGCCTGTATGCGTAAACGGCATCTTATTATCTACACTAAAGTTTGTGTTTGGGTGCAGATTGAGAAACAGATGAGAAGTTGCCATTCTCAAACTTCCTTTACATTTCTTTTCGCACCCATTGGGAATGGATAGATTAACCCTGCACTAGCTGCATTATATATTAGCAGATTAGCTTGGATACATCTGTTACTTTTAATGCATTTCATAATCAATGGTGCCAATTACAGCTTTTGCAGGTTTTGATCTTTAATGCTTCAGATATGATATGATGCAAATGTAGGAGGTGGTTACCACTTACCAGAATGGGAAATTGCAGTTCTGGGACTGATCGGCTGCTGAAGGAGTTTTATATCCCCAAATACATACTGTTACCAGAGTTATCAGTAGGGCATCTTTCCCAGTTGTCCTATGATAGTTTTTATCCACACCAAAAGCAGTGGTCGACTTGCAGGTGATTTGATTGTAACATATGGTGCACTTCTTAACAGAGTATGGGTACTATTCATTCATATGCAGAAGATTATTACTTTGAATAGTACCCCATATGATCAGATTTTAGACTTAAAACTAATTTGTGTCTCATGTAGACTAAGAACATGCATTCAGAATGTGTGTGGGTTCTATTTAAATTGTATAATTTTCAGGTTTTGGATTTGAGTGAGGAAGCATCAGATATGGCACTGCACAAGCTTTATTGCAATTTGGAAAAACTCAAGCCTGAAGGAAATAGTCTTGCTGCTGAAATTGAGATGACATTGAAACTGATAGTGAGTAAAAGGGTTCAAAATAAAAATAAGAAACCATCCCTCCTCGATCCTAATCTTTATGTAGTTGTAATATATCTGAAATTCCCAGTGACACGGGTATTTCATTAGGTTGGATGTGGTGATGGTACAACAAGTTGGTCTGCTGGAGTAGTTTGCGATCTCAAACTGGCTTACCTGCCTCCTATTGCTACGGTGCTTTTAGGAACTGGAAACAACCTTCCATTTTCATTCGGTTGGGTGTGTGAAACAATAGAGTTCATTTTGAACTTTTTGAGTTTATCCAACAACTGTTTGTTTTCCATGTACATGCAGCCTGGTGATTTATCCAGAAATATACTATTTATGATGGAACTCTTGGAACTGGCCATGTGAAGCTGAAATCTTATCTAGAGGTAGTGATGAAAGAAAGATAAATGAAAATCAATAGGTAGAGCACTTTGTGCAACCTGCTTTTTAGGATAAGAAGTATAAATTGGTTGTCACATACATCATCTCATTTTCTTTGTGTTCATAGAAGTTCTGTTCTTCCATTTTCATTGGTTTGATTTTGCAGAATCTGATAAAGGATAAGTATGGAAAGAGTGAGTGTGCATTCTTTTATGACATTTTGATTTTTGAGGCTAAAAATTCTTTAATTGATAACAATTTCATACCTCAGCTGGCATATCATCAGGAGAATGTGAGCTCTGAGGCCGAGTTCTTGTGATCCAATTGCTCCTCTGGAGTTGCCATATTCACTGCATGTGTTTCATCGTGTTTCAGATACAGACAATGTGGTAAGATAGTCTCCTATTCATCCATATTATTTCATATTAATATTGTTGCTCCAATGGACTATAACATATTTTTTAGGCTTTAGAACTGTTGATTTTTGTACTGTTCTTCCACAAATTTTAAATTTACTTTATACTCTTTTGGTTGAAGGTAATTATACTACATGTAGGCTCAGTTGCTTCCAGCCGGTGATTTCAGCTATTGCTTTTCAAAAGTTCAAACTTGTTATGTAACTTATCTTCAAAAGGAAGCTCAACTGCCAACCAACCTACAATTAAACAATTGTTATTTTGAGTTGAAGCACTTTGGCATTTGGGGGCATTTATTAATGTTGTACATATAGCTTAAGGTGCTGTAACCATAATTGCTTAATTCCAGCACCATGCAGCCATAGTAACGAGTCCTCGGCCAAGGATTTGTTCATGAAAGCTCATAGGGTTTTTGTTTTTCTTATGCGTGCATGATATCTTTCCTTGTTTAAAATCAAGCAGTGAAGGTGAAAAATTTGTAATTTAGGGAAATGAGTGAGTAGCATATGGGGAAGTGAGAAGGATTTTGGTCATATGATTTATAGAACTAGAATTTAGAAGATCTAGATTCAAAGGTAGACAATGGAAGAGAGTATTGTTTGCAACATTCTAATGTTTCATTGAGCCGGAATCAATCCATGTTGGCTAAAATGGAAACTGATCAGTTTTGACCTAGATCAAATTGTTGGCCTCCAGTTTCATGTTTTCGGCTTGTTTGAATAGTTTTGTTCAGTTTTAGTATCGGAACTGACCGATTTTGGACCAATTTCACTGGTTTTAGTCAATTGCGGTGGAAATTATAATCTATAGACACTATTTTAAAGCTTTATTTTACAGTTTGATGTCATATTGTAGCCATTACCTCATTTATTTAAGTACATAGGCTATATAATTAATTTGTTTTCTTTCCTTTTCCCTGAGTCAGGGGATATGTAATAGTTATAGCCCTTGATGGGACAATGCCTTTACTTTTGTAAACTTAACATAAACAACTAATACGATACTTTTCACAAAAATAATATTTTTATATACAAAATAAATGCAAGGTTCATAGCTACATGCATTTGATTAAATAATCTCTTAACCTCAAATATGTGAAAAAATAAATGCTTAAATTCAACATTTTAGTTCTAATAAAAAAATGAAGAAAATATTTAATGTACTAGGCACTAAAAAGCTTCATATTTGCCAAATATAATGAATTGTACTAGGCATTACTTTCATGTTGGGCTTATTTTTTTTCATGATTGGATGGTAAGAGTGAGTCTGGGGAGGCCCGGTTGAATGATTGAGTTAGACTATATGGTAGAGATTAAAAGCTTTATAATGCAAGCTTGGTTTAATATTCACCAAGTTCTGAAGGCTAGATTGTTTGAAGTGGGTGAAATGATAGGAACAGAGCCGAGATTTTGCTAAGTAAGAAACAACTTAGTATCCAATTTCGCTAACTGAGGCCATAAACTCTGATTAAATTCTCTTGTATGGAATATCGACTTTAGCCTAGAATTGTTGAAACTACAAAAAAAAGAACCTACATAACACCAAAGACTTCTAAATATTACACGGTAACCTTTCATGTCTTCTTCTATTTTTTACTTTTTGATTTTTGTTCCTTAATCTGTTTGTTCCTTAATCTGTTTGCTGAAACTTCAAAATTTAGAGTGAAACTTCTGAAATAATGAAAACTGGAACTCTGAAACTTAGAGTGCGATAATAGGGAAGGAGTTGAGATTTGGCTAAGGAAGGAAGAAACAACTTAATAGTTAATATCCAATTTCACTAAGTGAGGCCGCTAATATGGAGTTCCATAGATACGATAGCTTTATTTCACCACAAGACAGAGGCTAAGTCGCAGAATGCATGTACATATGTATATATGTATGTACATAACGTACGTATGTACATGTGTACCAATGTATGTATGTATGTATGATGTCATTATGCTTGATCAGTTTTTATGTATGTATCAGTATACTCGATGAATATCTCTTGTATGCAATGCTAACTTTAGCCTATAATTGTTGCAACTGCAAAAATAAAGATCCTATATAATGCAAAATACCTCAAAATATTAATTTACGTCATAACTTTTCTTGGTTTTTTCTTATTTTTCTTCTTTTTTAAAAATCTTTTCAACTAAAACTCCAAAACCTAGAGTGAAACTTCTGCAATCACTAAAATCAAAACTCCATATAAGTCGAAACCGAGACCAAAGTTTGATGCGGGACAATCCTAAAGGAGAGAGAAAAAAAAAATCAATCCTAATGATTAAGCTCTCTTCTGTTCATCAACAACAAATCACGTCCGGTCAGGGGCTCATTATTCCCAGGACAGACAGTATAGTTGCCTATATTCTGCTCAGGAGGCGTGATTGATTGATACGAGACTAAAGCGAGATCAATCTAAATGATACAGACGAATACCATTCGAGAGATCAGTAAATAACTAGCAATTGAGAATTTCATAAATAAATTGCAGAAATTAAACATGCTCGCGAGTAAATGCAAAAAAAAATATGAATGGAACGAGAGAAAATAAAACATTAAACCCGTGAGAAAAATCCAAGATGATAAAAATCCAGATCGTGGTAGTTAAGAAACTACTCTGATTAGGGCTCTTAATCTTTTAACCAAACAGATCCATCGATAAAGAACTAGGTCTTTACCAACATCGGATTAAAAAAAATCAAAGATCAACTGTTAAGAAACGAAGGTCCTTGACAGCATATGATCTGTAGAATAAGAAATCACTCCCTCTCAGCACGATAGATGAAAATTCTGGAGGAGACAGATCTTCTCTTGGCGGAATAGGCTTGTGTGGGTAGATGGTGGAGTCGAATCAGAGTCGCAGGAACACTGGATCTTAAGTAGAAGGAGTAGGATAGAAAGTGGGCCTCATACCCTCTCCTTATGGGGCGATTTTGGGTCTCACACCCTCTCCCTCTCGGAGCGATTAACACAAGTATTTGTGAAGTTTGTAAAATTATTCATTGTTTCCTTCATGAAAGATACAAGGATTTATATAGGACTCTAAGGGTCCTGTTTCTTTAGGAATATCTTACCTTTTACAAGGAAGAAATCAATCTTCCACAAAAAAGTAAAGCATTATATGTGATAAAATAATCTACTATGGGAAAGAAATCAGTCCTCAATAAAATAAGTAAGTAGCCAAGAACTCTTAAGAAATTCTAGGGAAGAAATGGAACTCCATGTAGGTGCTTGATGCTTGACACAACTTGGTATGAGCACGGCACACGCTGGCATGCATATTTCTTCTCTTGGCATGTGGAGAGTGGTGGCTCCAAAGGTGACGTGGACAAATCCAAGTATGGCCCTATGGACCCAAAGCTAAATGCATTAAAAATTTATTGACTGAAAATAAATAACTGAAGTAGAATCAATCTAATGAGACTTCTTTGATCCAAATCGAATTTAAATCATATTGCCGATTTTTGATGGCTCTTGTGTCCGCACCAAAGTTGTGTTTTGACTTCATTTACATTTTGAAAAGAATTACTTGAGCTTTAACCTAATTATAAAGAGGTATTAATGCAACCTACTTGTTGGAACCTATTGATTGTTCAAGCAAATATTCTTTCTCTGCTTCATCTTTCCTATTTGTTGAAACAAAGAGGTACCAGTTAAAGTACACTACTAAGGATAATTTATAGGAGTAATGCGGGAGAATGTTAAGTGGAGAAATACTAGAGCATTCCACTAAGCTTCAAATCTACTTTACACAGTAAATTCATCCTGTTACTATTTTGTATAACAAATATCAATTGTGATTCTTTGTTATCAGTGTTGTCCTTCAGTGATCTTCAACAATTGACACCATAGCTTGAGACTATTATAGTGGTTGGATTTGGCTTGCTATAATGTTTAATCGAATAACATTTCACCACTTGGTTGTTATCATGATGTTGCAATTATGGTCATTTTCTTGTCTCATGCATCTTTCTTTAGTGCCAGCTTAGACCGAATTTGCCTCAGTACCTTGTTGTTTTTTGAGATAAAGGGAGGGACACCCACTTGTATAATAATTATTGAGGTCCAAATTCTTAGAGATGCCCCACCCAAGACTCATAACCTAGAACCTTTTTTTTTTCCTTTTTTTTTTTTGAAGGGGTCAGGAGAAAAGGGGAGGAAGGGGTTTAACCCCACATGGACACCCAGGTGTTGTCAAGATTCAAATCCGGGTCATTTGGGTACCATAGCCCAAGAACTTACTAATTGCACAATTTGGCGCCCATGGAACTCTTGGGTTTTAAGCAAAGAGGTACAACCATTAGGGTGAGCCCCAATTCACCTCAGCACCTTGTTGTCACCTTCACTTATTAACCAAATTGGTGCATTCTTGTAATGTGCATGTTCAAAATTTTGGCTCACCATGTTGGACTTATCATCATAATTACTCCACCTCTTGTTCTAGGCATATGGTTTTTGCTACATTACCCTTCTTGTGATCCTTCTTCCCATCAATAGACTATTATTTATTTAATGAGTTGCAATTTTGATATTAGACTCCACTTGTATTCCAAACTAAATTTGAGTATTGGTGTTAGAGACAGCATTATTCATTAGATTTGTTGTTTATACATAACGATCTATGCATATTTGGTATTTCTGCATTATGTTTTACAATCGATAGTTTGCAATAATTGTGTCATGTTGCTCTAAGTGGGTAGGCAAATACATGAGTGCCTGATTGATAAAAGAAGCTTATAGAAAAATTCTTCTCTGATGCACCAATTTCTTCTGCTGCATGGCTTGGGCATTATTAGAGGATCTAAGAATATAAATTCAACACAGCAGAAATAAAAGTGTCAAGATGAATTTGCAGTAAAACTAGAATGGACAGAGCCAGGAATGAGTGTATTAGAAGAGTTGCAGGAATTGCACCAATCAAGGACAAAGTAAGAGAGTTTTGAGCTAGATGGTACGGGCATGTACGATGAAAATTTGAAGTGGCTTTGCTAGGAAGAGACCCTTCTATCTTTGTTGAAGGATCTAGGAAGATAAGGGGAATACCTATGATAACGTGAATTGATTGACAAGGATTTGGAAGATTTTAAAATAATATCATAGGCATCCTAAATAGGATATGTGGCAAATCAGGATCTATAAAGCAGATCCCAAGTAATTAGCACAAGGCTTGATGGATATGGTGATGTTTAGCTTGATATGCTATACATCAGAGCACACCCTTGAGCTTTATCTAGAGTTCCCTCCAATTAAGTCTCTACTTCCACCATGGGAATGAGAGTACTTATTTTGGCACTTGAGATTGGTGATGGAAGTAACCTTAGTCTGACATGCATGACATTTGGCAGAAGTTGGCTTCCACGTGATTGTATCAAAAGAGTAGCATCCAATTTGTGCTTTAGAAGAATGCTTCAGCAGAAACAACAATCATTCATTCAAATGGATTAAGGAAACTCTGAAACTATTAGTTACCTCTAGTGGTGTTTCATTTCTGATTAAGTGCTAAAAAATCCAAAACATTTAATAATATTTCAAGCCATGATTATGCTTGTGTCATTTCACATAAGTGGGTCAACCTTTTTAAAGTTGCTTTCAAATATTTAGTTCCATATGATGTGAGATCCAAATGCTACATTTGTTTAATTAGCGTAGATAGCTAATCCATGTTGACGTGTGTCAAGGCAGGTTTGTCAGCCATGTCAGTAAGGATTTTGGATTTACTTCACTATGGGCAGTTTTCTTTGAAAGAGGACGTGCATATGCTTATAACCATGAAAAAATATTGGATAATTTTTAAATGGGTGCTAAGATGCTTATAACTATAGCATAGGCAGATGCTTATAATTTCAGAATCTCATGCCCACAATATTTGAAATGTGTTGATATCCTGTTGATGGGGGACACTTCATTCCCTTTTTTGGGGCAAAATTCCCATTTCGCCCCAACATGAACCAGTTCTCATGATGGTTTGAAACATTTGGGGAATTAATGAGTGTGGCATATCTATGATATTTTGAAATATTTGAAGTTGCGTGCATTATGGGCTTCAGTATTGTCTTATTAGATACATTTACATCAACAATCTTTTGATTTGTCCTCTTTCCGTAGATGGAAAATAGCTGCATATTTGTAATAATACTTTAGTTCTGCTCGTACATCATTTGATCAAAAAGATGTTCACATAATGTTGTGATTTTTATAACGGCATACCCGTCATGCCTGTACTCACATGTACATACAGATATAAGAAGACAGAATGTAATAAGAACTTTGTAATTCGGGAAATGCTGAGTAAGCATTTTTTTTCATGCTTGTGCTGAGTTCTCAGCATAAGTATGTGTCTCTCGGCAATGAAATTTTTGCATTTACTCATGTCTTTGGCCAAAAAAAGAATCCAGACAACTTTGTAGCTATTTGTTGCATTATGTATTATTTTGCCCACATTTAGCTCTATGCTTGCACTGTGATTCTTTTAGACAATATTTTAAACTCTTAACACCCATTCAGGAACATATCTCAGATCTCTCCCTGTAAGCAGTAATTTGTGAGTGTTATGTTAGTGCTATCTTCTAAAGCAAATAATTAAGAACAAGGAAAAATCTAAAGTTGCTAAGGTAAAATGAATGGTGGCATTTTAATAATTCAAAATGAATCATGTATAAACACTTTCGGTATGGTCGTTTGGTCGTTTGCATCCAAACTTGGCATAATACAATATCCATGTCTAAATATATGCTGCTTGAATGTGAATGTCTTCATGCTGACATGCAGGCTTGTAAAGAGTGCTTTCCAAAATTTTTACAGTATTTTTTTAATCTAAATATTTCACTAAATACTAAGATGATGTATCTTCTTGCTAGTTGCTAAGAGATTTCTATGATACTTTTTAATTTTGAAACAAACAGATGCACCAAATAACTCTTTATACCATATGTAAAACCAAATGACTTGAAAGGGTGGAGTGCAAATGACATTCTCTGTTTTGTTATAGGGATGGATGCCCAGGGATCATATGCATTTCATACTGACTGCAAGTTGCATCTGGAAAAATTGAAAATTCAGTTGGTTAATCAGGCCAGTTTTTCTAGATGCATGTGTAGAATGCGCATTATATATATATATATATATATATATATATATATATATATATATATATATATATATATATATATGAAATTTTGTCACTGTTGCTAGTAAATACTATCCACATGATTATATAGGAGCCATGTGTTTTCTGTTTTGCTTATTAATCTTCAACATTAACAATAATTTTATATATAATGATTATAGTTATTATTTTTACTTTACATCAAATAGAAATAGATGCATATGTGCCCTTTATGTTCACAGTCATCTTGCGATGGATTCTTATTTTGCAGACTACCTATGTCAAGCTTGGATGTACACAAGGATGCTTTTGTGCCTCTTGTTTTTATCCTTCTTCAAGGTAAGCATTTTATTTTGAAGAAATATTCGTAATAAATGAAATTCAGATTGTTTTTCAGTGTTATTTGTTGTCTCAGATCATAGCAGTTGGTGTTAATTACTCTATAAGAGATCAGTATTTCTGCAACATAGGTTCAGAGAATCAGTTATGATGATGGTACGATTAAGTATAGCTGATTAATGATAACCATTATTAACAAGTATTATCCCATCTGTCAGGTGGGGGAAAACAACCTGTGGGGCCTTTTTGGATGCTCAAATAGTCTGTCTGTGGAGTAATCTATATATGTTGGCTTTCAGGAGAATTGACCATGTGGGGGACAATTTGTACCAATTTGAAACATTTTAATTCATAGAATCCCAAAATAATTTGAATATGATAAATCAAGTGGAACTGGGTACTATCATATTTTCATAAATGTGCAAGCTGGTCGCTTCCCTATGAAACAAAATTCTTCTTATAAGTTGCTGCGCTTGGAATTTATCCCACGGATAACTTAGGATCTGTTTGGATGATTGGGCTCAAAATCCTGTGGGATTTGTGGCCCAAGTATCAAAAATAATGAACTATAAGCAGGTTGCCATTTGTTTACAAGTATCCAAAATCATTTTTTGAATGGGCTGGCCCGGATCTCATAGGGAGAAAAAAATGATTTGTTGAGGTCCTATGGGATCCGGACCAGCCCACTCAAAAACGATCCTAGATATTTATAAATATAGGGCCTAATCTACTTATAATCCAATATTTTTTATGGTTGGGCTGTGAATCCTATAGAATTTTGGCTGCAACCATCCAAACAGATCCTTAATTGGGCATTGGAGCATACTTGTAGTGCCATCTTTAGAAGATACCAGATGTTCGACATCATAGACTGATAGACCTTCTCTACTGTTTATGATGCCAATTCAAAAATTCAGGCCTATGTATAAGTTGGTCTAGCTATAAAGCACAAATTGGAAGAATTTTCTTAACTGAATGCCAACCACTTTAGAGGCCATGTATTTGTTGTTTTCTCTTGTTAATAAGTAGGGACAACCATATGTAACACCCCTCTACCCCTCCACACAACCCACCCACCCCCCACCCCCCCCCCCCCCCCAAAAACACACACACACACACACACAAAAGCAGCAGCTTAACATTTTAGGAAAACACTCTCTTGTTGTTTTGCTGAGTCATCTTCTTTTTAAGAGGAATTGATAGCATGGGCATGCAAAGTCAACCAGGCTGAGGCTTTTAAAGATTATTCGGTCAACCTACTGATAAACATCATAAAGTCACAATTTCAACAACACGTGCAGGACTCTAGATCAAATCGGCTGCTTTTCCATTAGACAATTTACTTGGAGCGGTTGAATTCAAATACAGGAACATAACCAGGCTTACAAAGGCAAAGATCATTAAAAAAACATGGCAAATGGGAAAAAGTTTGAAGTGGGCATGAGTTCGGCCTCCATTTTGGAGCCATGAGCACTTTGCCCTTAAATTATGCTACTCTTACAATTACTCTGAAGTGAGCATTGTTCACTTGCATGTGTATGGATAAACCGGCCACCTTGTTCATCTTGTAGTGGGTTGGACCTTAAGGTATGAATTTTTCTTGGATATTTCTGGTTTTGAAATCCATTGGAAAATAGCATTGTTACATTTTCAAACTATTTTGGAGTAGTTCATGGAAGAGATTTAACTGCACGATGATTACTCTTTTTATGTCATATCATGCTACCTATAGACATGAAAATGTTCTTCAATGATTTTCCGTTATCTTAATTGGTTTGTCTTATTGTGTACCCATTTTTGGCATTAGGTCAATTGTTTGTCTTGCCTAGCTTTTCTGAATCCCTGGGGAACTCCAAGTACAATGAAACAGAGAATGTGAACTCATTAGCATGACCAAGTTTTCTACATTCATATCAACGGGACTCAACTTCTATAGTTCTCTCCTCTTTTTTTTTTCTCATTGTTTCTTATATTTAGATTTTGATTTTATGGGAACACTTATCTTCATTGTATGTGGTTGATGTCCTTCTTGAGGTTGTGGGTTTTAAAAATGCTTGGCATGGGACTCGTCCTGCACACGTAAATGAAGTACTTGTTATTTCTCAAATGACCAAGACACTAGTATACGAATAGAAATGAACTAGTAAAAATTGATGATATAAAGAGATGAAATTTGCTTCTCTAAGGGGAGAGGGCATATACTACTTTCACTCCAAAATTAATAATCAAGCATCCAAATTGATACTCTATAATCTATATCATTAAAAATGTCTAGAAACCAAAAATTACGTATTTCAATTCTCTCTAGCCTATGGATCAAGTAAATACAAAATGAATGATTAAAATAATATGATACAATATTTTGCTATGATCTAACAATTGAAATTTTTTGATTTTCAGTATATAAATATATACGTTTTAACGTATGTAGATCATGCTTTATAAGATGAATTTTTAATTTAAATGTTTTACCATGTATCTTAGACCATTTATTTTTCCATCTTTTTGATGCATAGGTTAGAGATTACCAAAACATGTAATTCTTTATTCTAGGCATTTTTAATGATATAGATCATGATCAAAGATATAGATCTTCAATTTTTGGCGTACCTGATTATTGATTTCAGATATGAAAGGATTAGATACTCTCCTCTCAAGAAGAGTATAGTCTTTTCTATATAGAAAAATGTTATCAGAGTTTAACTCCATTGCCTAGCATGAGTATAGGCAAAACAACTATCTGAGTTAAATATATTCTCTAATCACATATAGGCAAATCGTATTCAATTCAGGTTTCGTATGCTGACTGCACATACATGAGACTTGGAGAGCCTTGGAAGCACCCTCTACTAGGGGGGACTAGCCAAGATGCTTGCAAGTAGAGCTGATCATCAGGCAGGTCTCAGCCTAAAGTTATACTCAGTTTTGGTTGAGTTTTGGGCTGAGTCTATTTAAAATTTGATATTTTCTATGCCCAAGTCCGGTCCATGATCAGCTGTACTTGCAACCCAGAACTGCATTAGCTAAATGCATCCATAATGCCTCAGTACCCTCGTGAGTTATTACTCATGATACAGAAGTGAACAATCCAGATGCGGATGACAAGAAGTCCGAAGAGGAAGAAATTTGGTGCAGCAGATGCATTCGCATAATTAGATTACGTTAGCAGTACTTATTTTAGTTGACTCGTCTTTAAGGTTGTCCCAAATTTTGTTGCACTGTTATTGGTCAAGGAAAAAAAAAAAATACAAGTTTTGGATTCCTGGTTTCATGGTTTTGAAATTGGAAAAGAAATACATTGGGGCCAATTGACTGGCACATTACAAGCAGCCTTTTGCTGCATCTTCAGCTAGTCTCATGGAATCGAACATGATGGTTGCTCAAAGTCATGCAGCTGAAAATGTGCCGATACTTGGCACGGTAGCTGCAGGTTCTTCTGGAATAGTCAATCCCTGTTCTAGTCCAAGATACATTCTCCACAGCTGCTGATGGTGGTGGGTCCTCCACGGTTGGATAGGGTTTAGGGATTTTTTTTTATTTATTTATTTTAAAATGGAAGAGAGATGGTATTGGTAGTGGGCTGGCCTAATCGAGTTCGAGTCCGTGCTCGAATTTTGGACCTCAATCTGACTCGAAGCCTGATGCATCGGATAAAGATATGATCCAATCCAATCCAAGCCACTTCCAACCTCAGCGAAGCTCAAGTAGGTACACGATAAGCCATTTATCTTTTGCATGCCACGTATGCTTGCAACTTCGCATTCGAGTTCAACTTTTTAAAACTTTGAACCGAGGGCACCATAAAAGGAAATATGAAGCTGTCAATGTAGCAAAGGGAAAAATTGCATTGCTTATGAGAACATTGATCACATGCCCTTTTGCATATTGCAATTAGTAAAGCCAGCAATACGATGCCACATTCAGATGTGAAACAATAGTTGGAATATGGAGCAGCTTAAAAAAATATGATGCTTGGATATCTGAAGTACAAAATGACACACATTACATGCGAGAAATATTCTGATATATGGCACAAGCAGCTTGACGGTTCTATCTTGCTCCAGTTGAGGTCAAAGAAAAACAAGGTGACGCTTCCCCGAGCAAAGCTTTGGAAAACAGGTCAAAACATTGACTTTGCTGAATCATTGCCCTGCATAATGAAAATCTCCCATGCATTTGGTAATGGCCTCGTTAGCTTTCTGGGATTCTACTTTCTCCTCTCTTTTCTTCTTTTCTCTGCGGAATTAAATATCATATAAAGAACATATTAGCTATTTTAATAGTAAAGGAGGAACTTTCATAAAATTAAGCCACAGTTTTAATACTTAATTCAAACTTGTAACGGAATACTGAGTTAAAAATAGGTTTTCCAATCACCATTTGCTCAAGCTAGGGGGAAATGCATGTAAATTCAATAAACCACATAAATATAATTGGAGGAATATGTCAGCATATTGCCTGCCACTGCTTGGGCTGCAATATCAGGTTTGCAAGACCCACATTGGACCTTGGTATCCATGTATTGCCCTCTTGACATTCAGATCATGTTGAAACAAACAAGCAATTATAGCATCTCTTGCAAAACAAAACAAACTAATGGGCAGTTAATATTTTCTGACTTCTAAAGCCCACTGTCTTCGATCCCATGGACCCAAATCTTATGCAGTAATTTTTTTAAAAAAAAGAACTTCACAATGCATGCTTAAGTACAACCGAACATACTTGACAAGCTGTCATATGTATATTGATCTAATGTTGCATTATGATAAGAGAGCAAAATAAACTGCAAGATTTTCTTTTGGGGAAAAAAGAAAAATTACCTATCAATATATTCCTTCAAAAGCTCCTTGGCCTGAACCAGTTTTGAAAGAAGATTGCGGTATACATCGAGGTCCCTATCCACACTTCGTTTATTTATGTTTAAGGCAGCACAAAGCTGTCAAACAGAACAAACCAAGTCAGCATAGACCCACAACTAGGGAGAAACTGGATTTTCATGGAACAGACTTTATACTGCGCATTTTTCAATCATTTGGACAGGCATAAACACAAGCTTGTTAAACAAAATGAACTGAATCTGTATTTCTCAAATGAAACTTAATCCTTAGTCATGACCTACATAAAACATAACATAGAATGCAGCAACCAAAACAAGTGCTATTTTGCAGGCAGAAGCTTATACGTCAAAATGAATGAACGAACTGTTTTTTAAGTAGAAGGAAGCAAAATTTGCATATTTCAGCTAGAATTCACAGAGGTTGCAATTGCTATATCTACCTAGAGATCCAGCAACCAAAACAAGTGTTGGAGAAACAATGAATAGAAGTGACTTCAGGCTCCTGATAGACTTACTGTGAACCATAGCAAGGCATATTATCTGCTTCTTAAGAATGCAATAGTGGTAGCATAAATGCAAAGTTGAATATAAAAAATGTAAAACCAAAATCTAGAAACTTTTTGAAATACTAGCTCACTATTAACTTATCTGACAATCACATATAGATAATGTTTGAAAATTCTGGTTCACTATTCTTTAGGTCTTTGCATGTAGGGGTGTCAACAAGCTGAGCCAAGTATCAGGCTGCTCAACTCGCCCGAGTATATTAAAAGAGCTGTCCGAGCTAGGCTTGATCTTTGAGCCAAGCTTTCCCACTGTTTTTGAACTAAGAGCTGTTCAGGCTTGGCTCTGGTGCTAAGCTCCAAAAAGATGTTTGAGCTCGACTTGTTTTTCAGCTGAGCTGAGAGCTTGAATGACCAAATACCAAAACCGAGCCCAAACTGCTCGTGCTACTTGCATGTGCTGCTTCTGTAACCAGAAATCTTGGATACAAAAGTAAGTAGACATCAAAAAAGACCATATTGGAATAAATTCTCAATAGGATCTTAGGGTATACTCTCAGATTGGCAACATTGTGAGTCAGCATAAGCTCTAAATACTGAATACCAACAAGGAGACCAATTTCCTAACATTAATCCAAGGCTCAAAATGCACATCATGACCAAGATATATGACAGCGGGCTGCCAATATGTTGCCCTAACAGTCCAGAGATATACACCATTGTGTTGACTGTTGACCATGCTGGCTAATATCCATATGTATCAGCTTGTATAGATGCACATTGAAGCAATACAGACTGATACAAGATACTTCATGATATAGCCTAGCCCCTAATTTTTACCATTTTAAACCTATGCTCACCATCTTTCATGGCCTTTTCTCTATTCAACATTATCTGGAACTCATGTACTTCGGCTTTTCTATTTTTATTTACAGGATATGAGTATCAATCTACAAACTGCACATGGTCATGGGGAAAGTCATTCCACATTGTAATACACTATACATAATTTTTTCCTGGTACTGTCAGTATGTGATTTCCTCACTGTATTTACAGTATGTTTAAACCACCTAATATATGTTGTTATTATGTTAATGATAGTAGTATGTCCTTATATAGATTTTTCATGAATGTAAGGCTTATGTGAGAATATAAATGTGTAATGATAGCTTGTTGATAAATAACTCAAACCCACTTATCACTATTTTAAAAAGCTGCCAACTGGGCCACCTAGGTTTAAGAGGTCCTTTGACAACAGAGCTTAGAGCCCAACCACTTGGACAGCAAATAGATCTGCCCAGCTAGCTAGTTGGTATTTAAGCACCTGACCCAGGCCCATGCAGGATAGGGGAATTAGGTTTTGGCAATACCCTTAAATGGCTTTAAGTATCAAGCATGCAAGGCAGGCATATTAGAACCTCCAGTAATTTCGTGCTCCAACTTACAACCTACCAATTTAACTTATTCTTGAGTAGCTCTTTATCTATAGTTTTGTATAGATAATTCATCATTTGGTAGATTTGCTTATCGCATTAGCTTGTCCATTAACATGCCATGCTATGCTGAAATGTATCCTTAAATTCGGGTAATAATAAAATAAAGAAATTACAAAAAAAATAGTTTAAACATATATCTGTAAGGAAAATTCCATGGTTGCTGGACCGACAATAAAGAAAAAATAATGTTAGCTGAAATATTAGTTATAAGACAGCCCAATTTATAAGCAACAACTACCTCTAAAATCACGGTTTAATAAGGGAAGGAAATATACATACTATTGATCAATATTAAAATAACCTAAGATGATTATAAAGAAATATAGAATGCAAAGTGTGTGTATACATCAGCAAATATGATGAAAAAAGTACAACCTTTTCTAAGATTGTTGGTTCTGTTGCATTTGCCAGCTCAAGTAGACGAAACAGTCCAATTGCAAGGAATCGACTATAGCTGAAATTTCCCTTACCCTGCGCCCGTTCAGAAATATTTTTCAGAATATCTTCAACCTCTCCTTCTCTCGAAGAAAAATCTACTAATGTATTTGCATTTTGAGCACGAGCCCACTCTTCCAACTTTTGTGCATCACATCTGCAGTGGACAAGCATAGCAAGCTTAAATTATATGGATCATTGAAAGACTGAAGGTCACAGTTGAAGACTTCAAGCATGTTGAATGCCATAATCACAAATACTGTCTAGGAGAAATTGGGCTAAAGATCTTGTACTTGTGACAGCACTTCTGGATTGTCTAAAGATCTCATAGTCTAATAGCAATGTTTACTGACAGAAAGAAATGAAACACATGTTCGAGAAAAACACCTCAAGAATTCCATAAATAAGTTGCTTGACAATCAAATCTCAAAATTTAAAAGATCATTCTTCACAGTAACCTCCTCCTGAAGATAAAGTGTAGCAACAATAACATACCAGAAACCCCAAACCATTTACTAATTCACCCAAAAAAAAAAAAAGAGGAGGATTCAAATGGGAGGCCCATTGCTGATGCATGAAGCAAGGTCATGCAACTCATGCTGAAACCAAAAGAATGTCACATGCTTTATCAGTTTCCAAATTATGCAAATGTCAGTCATCAACTTATTGGTTCTCTACTATAATTGAAGGACAAGATGGAATCAGACCAGTAATTTCAGTGCTAGCAGCTTTATACCAAAGCCCTGGCTAAAAAACTATGGGCAAGCATATTAAATTAAATTTACAAAAGCATAAATATTCTGATGATAGGACCATTGCTTATGCAGAGAACAAAGGCCATCCAACTCAAATCCTGAAAACAAACAAACATTACATGTGATCATCAATTTGCAAAATATGCAAATCCAATGAACTTTGCAGTTTACCAGTCATCAACTTCTTGGTCGTCTTCTGCAATTCAAGGGCAAGATAGGATCAGACAGGTAATTATAATGTTGCTTGATTCATGCCAAAACCCTCATTAAAAACGGAGCAAGCATATTATAGAAATAATAGTTTTGCTGGTAGGGATGGCAAAATTAACCCGACCCGATGGGTATACACCCTACCCGAACCCAGTCAAACCCGAAAAATAGGATTTGACTGGGTTTGGGTAAAACCCGAAAACTATAGTACGGGTATGGGTAGGGTATGGGTAGTGCTATTTTCTACCCGAACCCGACCCGAACCTATGGATATGGGTAATATCCGAACCCATATCCGAATATATATATATACACACACATATCCGAATATATATATACATATACATATATACATATCCGAATATATATATACATATACATATACATATACATATATAATATATATATATATACACACACACACACACACACATATACACACACACATATATATGATCTCTCTCTCTTTCTCTCTCTCTATATATATATATATATATAATTATATATATGTATGTATGTATATGTATGCATGCATATATGTATGCATGTATGTATGTGTGTGTGTTAGAAGTGTGTATGTGCGTATGTATGTATGTATATATATATAATTGGTAATTCTATTTTTGATTGATAATATGCATAAAATTATTTTACTTTTTTTTTTTGTATAGAATGGATGGGTATGGGTTGGGTATGGGGCGGGTATGGATTGGGTATGGGGAAATGGGTTACCCACGGGTATCCCCGAACCCGTTGGATATGGGGATGGGTATCTCTTTTCTTACCCGATTGGGTATCGGATAGGGTTTGGGGATGGGTAGTATACTACCCGACTCAAACCCTACCCATTGCCATCCCTATTTGCTGGAGATCTTAAAATTTTCCACGAGAATCATATGATTGTAGCAAACTCTAACATAGAAAAAGAAAACTTTTTAGAACTAAACATGCCTTACTTTTACATTCATTTACTAATATACAATATGTTTGTCTTGCTCATTAGCTATAATCCATTTTATGTTTCGCACCTTGTCTCACTCATGTGGAATCTGTTATCCTATCACGATCCAAAACTACAATACAACATGCATTGCACGTGGCTGGTGGATAGAATAATGATTGGAACACAATGCCAGAGAGAATAACAAATGCTGGTGACACAAAGCCTTACCATCTCCCAAGTGGCTCCACCGGGGAGTCACAAACGTGAGGAAAAGAGTTGGGGTTCAAACTTGGGCGTGTAGTTGCAGCCTTAGATTTCCCATTACAAAATGTATTAAAAAGAAAAAAAAAAAAAGGATGACCTAAATTTCCTAAAATTTAGGAGAAGGTTATCAGGTGCATGTCTTACACTAAACTCATATGCATGTAACAGTACAACTTATAGGGCTCTATATAGTTACCAGTTCACCTGGCATCATGTTATGAAGCTTTTACCAGGTCAATATGGTACATTCATCAACAAGGCATTTTGTGACTAGGCCACGTGCAAAAATGTAATAGGATTAACAATATGACCATGAATTTAGCAAATAACACTAGTATTTTTTTTTTAGATTTCACCAAAAATGACTGATTGTGATGAAATTTCATATAATAGTCATCAACAAAATGAGCAGCAGCTGTTCGTTGGTAGTAATTCCAGCTGCAGAAAGGTAAGATAAAAATTCAAAAAGTTCACTGTATTATATATTATGAATATATCCAGAAATATTTATAGTTCTTACTGCCCAAGAACAAGACCTAGAATTGTATGGTTAGAATATAATGGATTTGCAGAAGCCTAGGAAGATACACCTGTACTGTTCTGGATCCTCCTTTAAGGCCTGGATATATGCACTGAAGATGGCATCTCGATCATCATTGCCAGGATATCCTTCCATCAGCTGCTCAAATACAGTCACAAAGCCAAGTGCAAAGACAGCATCATATTGATAAGTTCTTTTGTACCTCATTAGATGATGCTGTACAAGGAGTTCTTGCAATACACTATTGTATATGCTCGGAATGGGGCGCTTGTATGACTTGAGAAAATTTAACTTTGTTTCTGCTACAGTAGGTGGCACATCTGGAAATTAAAGGGAAAAGAAAAGAAAAGAACAGATAATGAAAATTCAACCAGCTCTACAAGAACAGAACACGAAGCTAATTAATGAAAGATAACAAAGTATATGTTCAAAATAACCAATTTCTGTTCATGTATCAAGAATCATTCTATTGCATGGTCTATTATGACCCAACTGCATTTATGGAACCCAACTCTTTTACAGAACTTCAGACATTGATTAAATGGGGGGAAGAAAAGGTGAATGTGGTGCAATTTATGGAATGTTCAATGAAAGGGCTAACAAGTGAAAAAGAAATATTGTTAATTACATTTCTATACAATTAAAAAACAACAGAACAGAAAGCCAAGTGATTGGAGCACAATTTAGCTTCTAAGAAGAATTTTCACTTCATCATACTCTTTATAACACAATCATTATCATCCTCAAAAGAGAATTATTTTCAATAAATACTTCAAAGATGAGAGCTTATTATACAATAATAAAGAAAAATAATTTCTAGACAAGGGCAAGTAGAAACAAGTTGGATATATGGGTTCCACAAAACATGTTGAGGTACTCAATTTAGTTAACAGGCAAATAAAGGTGCAGCCATATTTGTGCAGAAGTACATGCAATGAACAGCACCATACCTTCTTTAAGACAATACACTATTCCATTAGTCCATAAGTTACAGGCCGATCTTGCAGCCAGCATTACTACCGAGAGACCCCAGAGGCCCAGACCGTCATCTACAACCTTTAGGGTTGTATTTAGAATATATTAGCATGTACTTTATATCTATTGTCTCTAACTACCTCCTAAAATATCTGTTTTAAAGAAGCCTCTAAATTTATTTAGCTTCTCACCATCACAAGAAGAGTCCGAACTTGCCTTACATGGGAAGGAAACAGGAGTTTGAAATGATCTACTTGCTGGATCAATTTTTGACTAAATGACTCGGTGCATTCCGTTTAGTTTTTAAGTACCCTCGATAGAAGGGGCTCTCAGTATGAGTATGTGCATCGCTAAACTCAAGTCTAAGCCCATTATATTGGCAACTTAAATATTAAGCTCAAGTCTAAAGACAACCTAATTATAGTCTACAATGAGTACAAGAATGCAGAAAGAAGACAATTATAGGAAGGGCTTTGTTATCCTGTGATATGGGCCAGAAAAATTAGCCTATACACAATGTGGCTTGCACATTTAAGTTTTTGGATTTTAGGGTTCTGACATGTTCCTGCACTTGGATATAATATGCAATGGCATAGTGCTGCTCATGAAATTGAATTGTCATACCAAAATTAGCCAGAAGTGTTGGATCTTTGGAACACCCATATCCTGCGTCCTGTCAAAGGATACTTTAAAGCATGTGTCATATCCAATTATTTTAGGTAAAGAATTTCACTGAAAAATTCAACTCGGTCTAGCATCAGAGCTTTTTTTTTTTGCTTTTTACATGTATCAACTGTATCGAAGATTAATTTGCAGGGGGGGAGAAAAAGATGTATGGTAGTATTCTAGTGTCAAGTTTTCTGATGTTGAAGTGTCAAACACTTTGGGACACTTGAAAGTGATGATAACAATCTATGACGTGTTGCTTTGAAGGTAACAAAAAAGGAGACCACATGATCTATAAAGATTATAGCTATATTTGGGAAAAGATTGAGGTGCCAATTTGAATGACGTTGTATCTGTTATCTGCATCATTCTCATATTTACTTTCATGATAAGGGGTGCAGAGCTCTGTACCATCTGTATGAATCATATAATTCTGCATCAAAGCAATATTATGCACTTGTATTTGCTGATACATTCTGATACCAGCTGATGTCGCAATTTTCCATTCTAATTCTATGGAAAGGAAAAAAGAAAAGAAAAGGAAAACACTTATTTCTGCAGTGTACCAATTGTTAAAACTAAAGCTAAGCCATAAGCCCATAATACACAAGCTTTTTAAGAGCTTCTTGTGGTACTGGCACAACTCAATGCGGACCACATGGCCATGCTCAGGCAAGGGCAATGAAGTTCAGTAAACATGCAGCAGGAGTTCAATCCCTAAGGACAAGTTTACCAAGCTGTAGTTCATATTGGGCACAGGTTCGATTGATATGCAACTCAGTCCTAGCCTGAGGCCTGAGTGCAGCTTGACTTGAGCAGAGGCACTATGGTGTGTGCCTCCACGATATGAAAGGTGCAAAATCTAGCAACCTACTGCCCGATACACTTCTCAACATGCCGCTTGCATGCAATGCCAATGTGTCAATTGTTTTTGGCAGAAACTTCATCGTTTTCAGCAGCCATGAATTTGATGTTGTTCTTGAACCGTAAGATTCTATATGCTGTTCTGTAGCTGAGCAAAAGTTGACAAAGATTCAGCTCGAGTAGATTCCGAAAAGGAGGATTTTCTCCTATTCTAGATTATTTCTCTATTACCTTATTTGGTCGGAAGAAGAGGTCAATAACTTGTCCAGAACCTTTGATCTTTTGAACAGCAATCAAACCCTATTCTGAAATATCAAAATACCAACCCTCTTCCAATCGAACATAAAGAACGTAACGTACTGACCCAAAAATTGACACAACCACGGGAGAAAATTTCGAAGCCAAAAACTTGGGATCTAAACATAAAAATCTCGGCTAAGAAAAAGACACCGCAATTCGAATAATACTGACTCACCCAGAATTTCAGAAAGATTTCAACCAAAACAATCAAACTCTACCGGAATACTATAATTTTTTTTTCAAAATTTCTATCAATAAACCATAAAAATCAACAGAAAAATCCCTGATCGCTGCGACCACGTACTTGATCCTCGAATAAATCACAAATTTCTGAGCATAAAGTGGAAAAGCTCACCGCTTGAGGCGGCCAGGCACCGGACAGCCATTCGGGCGCCCAGCTTAGGGGGTTTGCAACGCACGCCACCGAAAAGAGGAGTACCGAAGGATCCAGAGGCGGATAGCGTCGGTCTCCTCTCCGAAAAGGCTTGCCGCAGCGAGGCGATCGAGACGGAAGAAATGGCTGCCATTAGGGTTAGGGTTTTCTTTCCTCGGAAGAGGGTGGGAGAGTTCTAGGGTCTGATATGGCTCCTCGTCGTCGTCGCGGGTGACGGGAAAGAGGAACCCCGCGGAAACCGCATTTCGAAAAGGGTTAAGTGGAAAGAGAAGAGGAGCGGAAGAGGGAGTAGCGGTCAGAAAGTGAAGTCTTATCCGGTATACCAAGAAAGTGACCCATCCAGTAGTTTGTGGACACGTACCCATACTCTTCACTCACGACTCACAAGCACCTTATTTTTTAATTTTGTTTTTTCGTGAATTTTAGTGGCGAGGACGGAGGACGAGGAATAATCGAAGAAAAGAAAAAGAAAGAAACAAAAGAGTATGATGTATAATTTAGCATCGAGGGCTTTTTTTTTTTTTTTTTTTTTTTTTTTGAAATGTGACCGAAACTCTGGATTTTATGTTTTAGGGCACCGTCAAAGTTGCCACCTCTGACGGACAACCTGTGCCAAGGTGATTTGACGTACCGATTTTTTTGCTCAAGGTGGAATGGCGGAGGGATTTCTAAAATAATTAGAATATAATGTCTACCTCCATATGCGACAATATTGATAATATTAAAATATTAATTACTAAATGCAGTTTTGTACATTGATTATAATATCTAATAATAATGAAAATAGTAAAACATAGATAATATATCTTAATGTAATTGATGCAACCAGAGAATAGTATAATAAATTAGTTTATCAAAATAAATAAATATTATATATATATATATATATATATATATATATATATATATATATATATATATATTATTGACGCAGAATTTCGTCGAAGTCAGAGAAGCTGGAGCTAGGATGACCGCAGCCACCATCGGGACCTGCAAGGAAAGTCTAAACCGGAGTTGGAGGTGCTCCGACAAGACCCTCCGACGCTCAAGTCAGTACTCTGCTTCAACAAAATAGAGTGCTCGAGTGAAAATTTTAGCAAAGTTTCGAAATAGAATTTTGAGCTTAGAGAAGAACGTATCTAAGGGTCCCTTTTTATAGACGGAGAGCGTAACTGATTGACAGCGACGTCTGTAACCGTCTGGTAGTGGGTTGTTCAGAGCCGCGCGGAGTTTGTTACGGAGAGTAGTGGCATCAGGGGCCGTTCAGGGCCACGTAGAGTTTGTTATGGAGAGTGGAGTGGTGTCCGTTGTCGCGACTTGCCAGGGAGTGGAGCAAGGTAGTGGCCCTTGTCGTGGCTTGCCTGAGAGTCCGGATCTGTCCGCTGAAGCTCGGCTGGGATGTCTGATGGAGCAAAACTGCTCTCTATCTTGTCGACCTAGGAGAAGCTCGGATGTTCCGAGGTTGCCGACGAGTCTGCGGTTGTCGGACGCCTCGGGCGCTGGCGCTACAGGCGGGAGTCATCTGCTGCAGAAGCTCGGATGGAGATTTTCTTGTTGACGAAGTTCGGTAGGAGTCCGATTACTGGAGAAGTTCGTCTGGGATTTGCCTGATGTGGAAACTCGTCTGAAGGTTATCCGCCGGAAAAATCTAGTTTTATGAAGAATCTGGCGGAGGATCGACCGACGATGGACCTCGGCTAGCATTGGGGGAGGTTCGGCAGACACCAGAGACGATCGGCCATCGTAGAGACCCAGCTGCTGAAGTCCGTCTGTTGCAGAAGCTCGTTTGGAATCCATCCGCTGTGGAAGTTCGGACGGAGTCTGATTCTTGCAGAAGGCCGAAAGGAGGCCGCTTATTGTAGGAGCTCGGACGAGGATCAGTTGTCGTGGAAACTCAGAGTAGCGTCCTGGCTGGTGGAGCCTGTCCCATTGTAGAAGCTTGTCCGGAACCCATCCGCTATGGAGAAGCTCGGCTGAAGTCTACCTGTCATAGAAGTTCGGAAGGAATTTGTTTACAGTAGAGGCTCGAATGGAATTCGCTTACAGTAGATATCCAAAGTAGACCGCCTACAATAGGAGTTCGGCTCTCGCAGGAGCTCGGTTGGAATTCGAAAAGCGGTCGACCACCGTAGAAACTTGGATGGAGTCTGGTTACTGTAGGAATCTCGTTGTCGGAGGAGCTCGGATATTGACGAAGTTTGGAAGGAGTTCGAAGTAGGGTCGTCGCAGCTGGAAGAAGTCCAGAAGGGATTCGGAGGATAGTTGATTACTGTAGAAGGTCGGCTGATAGTGAGGCCCAAAGAGCCTTCGGGGCGGCCACGTAGATGAATGCAGAAGCTCATTGTCGGAAAAGTCCAGACGGTCGAGGGGGGTTCAGAGAGACGCCACACAAGGTCGGAAGCCGGAAAAGTCCTGGAAGGATCGGTCTTTTACGAACTTCGACTGGGGGTATTTTATATCCAACACCAGTCCTCCTACTTTCGAGTTCGAATTTCGAATGAAGTACAGAGAAATTCTCACAGTCAAAATTGCCCCTCCTCGATTTCTGCACTCGGTGGTTGCCAAATATTTTGATGTTCGGCACGCTGGTATTGGAGCCTTTTCGAAAAATTTTTTTTCTTTTTGGAATTCTCGCTGGAGCGCTGCTCTAGGTACGGTGCAATAATGGTTTTATTAATTGTCGGCCACCTTCAGCCGCTTGCCATGGTGAATGGGCCATGCGGCGGTCATGGACTGGCCAGAGGAGTCCTGCAGTCATTATTGCACCGGACCCCGTCGCCTATTTAAGCCCGCCTCCCCCCTTCGGGGATCTCACTTTGCACGGGAGTTTCTTCGGTCCTCCCTTCTTGGCCTTAGACGTCCTTCGAGTCGTCCTCATCTCTGCATCCCTGCATCCCTCAGACCAGCATAGGTTAGCCCAGAACTTTCTCTACTTCCGCGGTTTCGTTTACAGACTGTGCCGATCTTCCTTCGTTGCAGATATGGACGCGGACTTGGCTCGGATGTTAACCCAGAGTCTCAAAGCCCACAAGCGGGAAGGCGCTGCAACTTTCGAGTTAGCGAAGAAGGCGAGGGTAGAAGGGACAGATCCGGCCGTATTTCGCCTTGATTGCCCAGAGCCTGCGCTTATGCACATCTTTGACCGCCGAGTGCTTTCCGGTGTGCGTCATTGTGTGGGGAAACCTGACCTCAGAAAGAAGGTCATGCCCGCCGTCACTATAAGGGAGAACCTGACCTCAGAAAGAAGGTAATGCCTGCCGTCATTGTGAGGCAGCGGAAACCATGGCGCGGAAAAGATGGCGTCTACATGTACTTTAAAGATAATGCTAGAGTAATTGCTGATCCGAAAGGGGGGCTGGAAGAAGAAGTCAGGTACTTAAAGTAATCCTCGACGATGGCCGGAATCGAAAGTTCAAAGTCTGATGAAGCCGAGCTTCCTTAGAGCTTTTTTTTTTTTGGTATGGCTTGTCGCTTTTTCTTCTTCTTTTTTGTATTAGGACGAGATTGTAGGGGTGTAAAGGAGTTGCTGAGGGGCTTTTCCCTTCATCCGGTCTCAAATGACTAGATCTTCGCTTGTGTCAGAATAAGGTTCTCCTCCTGTTCCTGTCATAATCAATTTCAGCTCATGTTAGGACGAGGTCGGCTAGTGCAGGCAAGTAGAGGACTACCGAAGGAAACTCAAGACAGCGACTGACAAAGTTGCCCGCCTTCAGAGATAGTTGTCTGAGAGAGTCCAGCCTGCCTCTGCACAAGGCTCCGACGAGTCCCGCTCCTTGAGGGGGACCATGGCAGAACTATCTGTGGCCCTTGGGCGGGAGGAGGCCGAACTGCAGCGGTAGAAGATTCAACTGGTCCACGAGCAGCAGGTGGTCAAAGATGCCGAGGCGGAGTCCGAAGTCCTGAGGAGGAGGCTTCGAGAGTCGGAGGACGAGAGCCGGCGCTTCCACCAGGTGTACCGGGATATGCTGCTGAGAAAGATGAAACTAGAGGAAGAAGTTAAAAACTTAAGGCAATCCATAGTAAGGACCGAGACCGAGAGCTCGAAGTCGGAAGAAACTGGGCTTCCTTAGAGCCTCTCTTTTTTTTTTTTATCTTTCCATGTATTCTTTTTCTTTTCTTGTCATTTCTTTCTTTTTTTTTTGGCCTTCAAGGCTTTGCAATATATACTTCACCAATAAAATAAAAAGAAAATTTTTTATTACCTTGTCCATTCTGGTATTAAGTGGTTGTTTACCGAACTTCTTTTGTCTTCCATCTTGTTCGATGTCAACATTGTTTGAAGGTTCCTAATTATCGCTGTATTGATTTGTCCTTTTTGTTTATGACCGTAGGTCCTTTCGAGGCCATTCGAGTTTGACACTTCCTCCCGGTGCTCGAGCTTAGGGGCCCGAACTTCTCGTTACCTTGAGAAAATCGATTTTTTCTTGGCCTATGCTGAGTTCCCTCTCAGAGACTGAGGGTTTTTGATAAGAGTCTCTTTTCTCGTTGAGACGAGATCCCTTATGTCTCTGATGTAGTCTATTTTTCACTTATCACTGGTGTAGTTTGTCATTTTTCTTTTTCTCTTCCTCCTTTTTTGTGTTCGAGTGAGGATTTTTCCTCTGCTCCTAACGGGGTTGTGGGAGCATAGAGGAGCCGTTGAGGAGACTTTCCTCTCCGTCCGGTCTTGATTGACTAGGTCTCCATTTGTGTCAGGACGAGGTCCTCCTTTTGCTCCCGACGGTCGATTTCAGCTCATGTTAGGACGAGGTTCTCCTTCCATTCCTAACAGAGCTGTGGGGGCACGTAAGGGCCGCTACAAGGGCTTCTCCCCCCTTCCGATCTTTAAGTAACCGGACCTTCGACTTTACTCAAGTTAGGACGAGGTACTCCTGCTGTTCCTAACAGGGCTGTGGGGGCACATAAGGGCCATTGCAAGGGTCTCTCCCTCCATCCGATCTTTAAGAAATCGGACCTTCGACTTTGCTCATGTTAGGATGAGGTTCTCTTCCTATTCCTACAAGGCTGTGGGGGCACATAAGGGCCGTTGCAAGGACCTCTCCCTTCATCCGATCTTTAAGAAATCGGACCTTCGACTTTGCTCAAGTTAGGACGAGGTTCTCCTCCTGTTCCTAACAAGGCTGTGGGGGCACATAAGGGTCGTTGCAAGGGCCTCTCCCCCCATCCGATCTTTAAGAAATCGGGCCTTCAACTTTGCTCATGTTAGGACGAGGTTCTCCTCCTATTCCTAACAAGACTGTGGGGGCACATAAGGACCGTTGCAAGGGCCTCTCCCCCATCTGGTCTTTAAGAAATCGGGCCTTCAACTTTGCTCATGTTAGGATGAGGTTCTCCTCCTGTTCCTAACAAGGCTGTGGGGGCACATAAAGGCCGTTGCGAGGGCCTCTCTCCTCATCCGATCTTTAAGAAATCGGGCCTTCGACTTTGCTCATGTTAGGACGAGGTTCTCCTCCTATTCCTAACAAGACTGTGGGGGCACATAAGGGCCGTTGCAAGGGCCTCTCCCCCATCTGGTCTTTAAGAAATCGGGCCTTCGACTTTGCTCATGTTAGGATGAGGTTTTTCTCCTGTTCCTAACGCGCTTAATTTCATTTGTATGGGAGAGTTACTTTCTGTCGTTATAAGCTCATGCTAAAAGAAAAATATGCAAATATGAAATTTTTATTTAAGACAAAGCTATTGATAATACATTCGTAAATTTTTCGAATTTCATGGTCGCGGAAGGTCTGCTCCCTGTCGGGGTCCTCCTGAGATGGAGTTGATAATTCCAATCAGAGGCCGATCTTCAGGCTGCTCCTCCCTTCTTGGCGGCTCCGACTGCGGCAGGGCCCTAGATCGATCTTCTCTACCTTCAGGTCGGCATCGAATGAATCTGTCGAGCCGACCTCTTCTGATGAGCTCCTCGATCTCGTCTCGGAGCTGAATACACTCCTCCGTATCATGGTTGTGGTCACAATGATAGAGACAGAATTTGTTTGGGTTGTGCTTTCCGGAGTGCGAGCGCATCCTTTCCGACTTTGGCAGCTGCTCCCTAACCTCCATCAGCACTTGAGTTTTTGATGCGTTGAGAGGGGCGTAGCTGTGGAATCTTTCGGGGGGAGAGCTCCATCGAACTCTGTGGTCCGGGCTTCTCTACTTGCGAGCTTGGGGAGGAGTCCGGACACGCCTGTGTTTGGAGGAGTTCAAGAACGCGGCCGAGCTTCACTCAGCCCTTTTTCAACTGCGGGCTTGCTGGAGTCTCCTGCCTGTCGCTCCTTCGCGGTCTCCTCATCCTTCATCTTGAAGGCTTCTTCTACTCAGGCATACCCTTCGGCCCGAGCCAGCAAATCAGCAAAGTCCCTGGGATTCTTCTTTTTCAGGAAAAACAGAAGATCGTTCTTTTGAAGACCGCCCTTCAGGGCGGCCATCGCGATCGATTGGTCCAAGTTTCAGACCTCCAATGCGACGACATTGAAACGGTTGACGTAAGCTCGGATGGATTTTCCCTCCTTTTGCTTGATGTTGATGAGGGACTCCGAACCTCTCCGGGGACGCCGGCTGCTAACAAAATGAGCCACAAACTGGTGGCTCATCTGATCAAAGGAGAAGATGGTACCCGACTTCAGTGCCGAATATCAGTTCCTTACTGCTCCCTTCAGAGTGGATGGAAAAGCTCGGCATAGGATGGCGTTTGACGCGCCATGGAGCAGCATCATTGTTCGAAAGGTCTCCAGGTGGTCAACCGGATCCGAGGTCCCGTCATAGCTTTCGAATTGGGGGAGCTTGAAGTTTGGCGGGATCGGTTCCTGCATGATCATTTAAGAGAAAGGAGGGTCAGTACAGATATCCTCACCATAAGCAGGGGGAGCATGACAGAGCTCTTCGATCCGTCGGTTCATCTCCTGGAGCCTTTGATCCAGGAGGTCCTCTCGATTGTGAGTCTCGAAGGTCTTCCGGCAGAATGAAGGTAGGGATCCTTCGGGAGTAAAATCGTGATCAGACCGAGGGCTTTCCACCCTCGGATTCCCCTTTCCGGGGAAGACAGGGCGACTGGCCCAAGTGGCCCGCCCAACTGTCGGATTTTGGAACTCCGACGATGCTCTTTCCAACCGCACTGATGCCTGCAGCTATTGCTACTGCTGCTGCATGGCCTGCACTGCTTCGATGAGGCCTCTAACCTGCTGAACCAGCAGGTCGAACTGCTCTATGCTGACCACCGTTGCCGGAGGAGGAGGAGCTTGGGAAACTGAAGGCGAGGTCGGAGCCTGAGATCTGGCCGCAGAGGCCGTGGATCGCCTGGTGGATGCCTTTCGGAGAGGCATCAGGTGGGGATCTAGTGGGAGAAGGAGAAGAAGATGTCGGAGAAGATGACCGGAGGCAGTCCCGTTGAGCACTCCTTTAAGAACAAGGATACTGTGAAGACACAGACCCTTTCTCTAGCACCAATTTTGTTGGTGCAGAATTTCGCCGAAGCCGGAGAAGCTAGAGCTGGGATGACCGCGGCCGCCGTCGGGACCTGCAAGGGAAGTCTAAATCGGAGTTGGAGGTGCTCCGGCAAGACCCTCCGACGCTCAAGTCAGTACTCTGCTTCAACAGAAATGGAGTGCTCGAATGAAAATTTTAGCAGAGTTTCGAAATAGAGTTTTGAGCTTAGAGAAGAACGTATCTGAGGGTCCCCTTTTATAGACGGAGAGCGTAACTGATTGACAACGACGTCTGTAACCGTTCGGTAGTGGGCCGTTCAGAGCCGCGCGGAGTTTGTTATGGAGAGTAGTGGCATCAGGGGCCGTTCAGGGCCACGTAGAGTTTACTATGGAAAGTGGAGTAGTATCCGTTGTCGCGACTTGCTAGGGAGTGGAGCAAGATAGTGACCCTTGTCGTTGGCTTGCCAGAGAGTCTGGATCTATCCACTGAAGCTCGGCTGGGATGTCTGATGGAGCAAAATGGCTCTCTATCTCATCGACTTAGGAGAAGCTCGGATGTTCTGAGGTTGCCGACGAGTCTGCGATTGTCGGACGCCTCGGGCGCTGGTGCTACAGGCGGGAGTCATCTGCTGCAGAAGCTCGGATGGAGATTTTCTTGTTGACGAAGTCCGGTAGGAGTCCGATTGCTGGAGAAGTCCGTCTGGGATTTGCCTGATGTGGAAGCTCGTCTGAAGGTTATCCGTCGGAAAAATCTGGTTTTATGAAGAATCTGGCGGAGGGTCGACCGGCGATGGACCTCGGCTAGCGTTGGGGGAGGTTCGGCAGACACCGGAGGCGATCGACCATCATAGAGACCCAGCTGCTGAAGTCCGTCTGTTGCAGAAGCTCGTCTGGAATCTATCCGCTGTGAAAGTTCGGACGGAGTCCGGTTCTTGCAGAAGGCCGAAAGGAGGCCGCTTATTGTAGGAGCTCGGACGAGGATCAGTTGTCGTAGAAGCTCGGAATAGCGTCCCGGCTGGTGGAGCCTGTCCCATTGTAGAAGCTCGTCCGAAACCCATCCTCTATGGAGAAGCTCGGCTGAAGTCTACCTGTCATAGAAGTTCGAAAGGAATTCGTTTACAGTAGAGGCTCGAATGGAATTCGCTTACAGTAGATATCCAAAGTAGACCGCCTGCAGTGGGAGTTCGGCTCTCGCAGGAGCTCGGTTGGAATCCGGAAGGCGGTCGACCATCGTAAAAATTTGGATGGAGTCTAATTACTGTAGGAATCTCGTTGTCGGAGGAGCTCGGATATTGACGAAGTTCGGAAGAAGTTCGGAGTAAGGTCGTCTGCAGCCGGAAGAAGTCCAGAAGGGATTCGGAGGATAATTGATTACTGTAGAAGGTCGGCTGATAGTGAGGCCCAGAGAGTCTTCGGGGCGGCCCGGTAGATGAATGCAGAAGCTCATTATCGGGGAAATTCGGACGGTCGAGGGGGGTTCAGAGAGACGCCACACAAGGTCGGAAGCCGGAAAAGTCCTGAAAGGATCAGTCTTTTACGAACTTCGACTGGGGGTATTTTATATCCAACATATATATATAGCGAGATTTAGATTTTTATTGAGATCTCGATTCAACAAATATGATCCAGACATTGGATATAATTTATTATTTTTAAATTTCTTAATAACAAATATCATATGATATAGAAACTTAATCTTGCATTAAATAGTTAAAAATTAGATAATTTAAATAATATAAAATTTAAATAATTCTTTTTTTTTGTCGAAGTACAAGATGAATGACATGTATTTGCTAAATATTATAAATTAAATATTCAATACATATATTTAGAGTATCTCATATACTTTTGTTTAGATTATCGCTTATCTCTTATTTAGATCTAACAATATAATTATTTAAAAATTCTAAATATTAATTTAGAAAAAATAATATGATCTCAGTAATTTATTAAAATTTTATGAAAAAATTCATCTTTGAATTTGAAAATCTAAAAAATTTGATTTGACCCATTTTAGCTTTTTAAAACTTTTTATTTTTTATTTCTTTATAGCTAAGAATTTGCGTGTTTCCTTTTTTCTTTACCATAAAAATTATAGATATTCTAAACCAAAAACAAAGAAACATTTTGGTACGAAGAATGTCAAATGAAATTTAGGAGGAATATTGCTCAGTTTCGAAACCAAGGAGCATTCTATATTCCATTTGATTAAATTTTAACTATTTTCTAATATATGGTTCAAATTTTTTTTTGTCTTATGATATATAGTCATTATATTTTTTTGATTTTAAATCATTTTGTCAATCTTTCTTAAATACTTCTTTGCTCTCTCAAAACTGATGATTTCTCTTCTGCATAGTTTTTTATATAAGCAGTAGAGAGTTTTATGTAGTGTCACGCATTTTTCATGATAAAATATCATTTTATTTGCATTAAAAGAAAACCTTTCATATTAACCTTACACCTATATTTCTTTATATATCATGAGTAGTAATAATAGTTAAAATATATTTTATCCATAAACTTGTATTAATTTTTTTTATCTTATATAATTTATTTTTTATTAAATTTGACATGAGGAAATTGATAAATAAATATGATATAGAAACTTAGTTTTGCATCAAATAGTCAAAAATTAAATAATATAAAATTATATATATCTTCTCATTAGTTGAAGCATAGATTGTAGCTCTCTAAATCATATAATTTTATATACAAATAGTTTATAAATAATAGATTGTAGATCTCTAAATCAAATTCGAGCTGCGATCTACTTGAGTGTAGTTAAGTATCTCTGTATATATCTCTTAAGAGGGAATACAATCAAAGATATTTAATTTCAAATATCAAAAATTAACAATATGAATCTTAAAAATATAAATTAGCTCAATTTATCATGATTTTGTTTGTATACCATATAAATAACAACTTTATACTATGAACCTTGATCCAGATATTTTAAATTTATATTACATTAAATTTTAGTTGATTTGAATGTTTTTACATTATAAATCAAACAAAGATTTAGGGTCATATTGCTAGAATTGTTAATTTCATTGTGACGAGAGATTAAAACTTCATGATTTTTTTTTTATTTATAGTATTTTAAGCACCCTCAATCTTCATTAGCAATATCAACGAGGCATTTTGATGGCGAGAAAGTCTTTGTGCACTACGTGCAGTGTAATAAAATTGACGTAGAGTGCACCACATAATCATATTGGAGCATGTAGCCACCATTTTTCAATGCATATTTAATAGCACATTTAATGTTCGTAGTTTTTTTTATTTAAAATTTTGAATGACAAAATTATCCTCTTATTCTAAAAAAATTATAATATCTTGTGGCCATATTATGATATCCTATGGTCAAATTATGACTTCTTGCACACAGAAAGTTATAATTTTTTTAAAAATTATAAAAAAAATATTTTCATCTTTAAAAATTTATAAAATTTTTAAATATTAATAATATTTTTTATTTTTTTGTGATATCCTATGACTAGATTATGAACAGAAAGTCATAATTTGACTATATTATGTTACAATATGATCATAGAACGTCATAATTTTTTCAGACGAGAATAGATATTTTCATCATTCAAAATTTTAAATAAAAAATAAAATTATATATATTAAATATATATTTAAAAATAATGAATATGTGATCCAATTAGATAGAATGATGTATTTTTTTCTGCTGCGCAGGGATGCCGTGTACAAAAAAATTGCTCTTTCGATGGCTGTGGATCCTGACCCATGGACCATCCGGCCCATCTCAAACGTTAGATTCATTTATCCTGCCAGAACACCGGACAGAGCAGTGTTCTGACTAGCTGGCAATCACGATCCTTAGTTCTCCAGGTTTCATTCCACGAGCGTTTCCGATCATGTCCGACCGGCGTCGACTGGAAGACCGCTATTAAGACGTGAAACATAATATCCACGTGGCGCATGATCATCCGCAGTGGACCGCAGCGCTACATCGAGCCGCACAGCTCTCAGCCTTCTCGTATGCTATGCAACCTATGACAAGATATTTTCTTCGATCCACACCAATGAGGCACGTCCCACCGGCAAAGCAAAATCCAAATTCTAGAGACTTCGTCAACTGACACGTGTCGCCCATTCCCGGCCCTTTTCCAGTTTTCCTGTGGTTTTCCTAGGGGCATCTGCCGGCCATAGCCGGTGGTTTCCTTTCCGGGCCAGCCCTTCTTCCTCTACATAAACTTCTCCTCCCCTGTCCCTTCTCTTCCTTCCCTACCCCAAGTCCGAGTTTTCTCCTACTTCCCTTCGTGAGTGCTCTTCCGGGAAGCGTTCTTCTGAAATCGATTTCCGATCGCTGAGATTTGTTCGAGTTGGTAGCGAGGAAGTGAGATGAAAATATGAGAGCGGTGACAGGATTCGCGGAGCAGAACGCCAAGTCGATTAAGGACCCCGCCGCGGCCACCTCCAACTCCAAGCGGGTGATGCGACTCCCCGGCGCACCGCACGCTTCTAATCTCAAGTCTGGGGCACCGCACGCTTCTAATCTCAAGTCTGGGGTCACCGCCCGTGAGGATAAGAGGAAGCGGGCGGAGGAGTCGCTGCGCACCGTGATGTACTTGAGTTGTTGGGGACCAACTTAATAGAGATTTCGGGGAAGAGAGATGGATGTTCCGTCGGTTGGCTGCAGAGATCCGTATGTAGGAGTTGTTTACTTGGTTTCTAAGATCGTATGTTGCATTTGTACAACAACTTTGGCTGCGAGGAGATTATGTTAGCTAATGGTCTATTCATTTCGTCGTGTACTATATAGATATAGATTGGAGTAATAGTCCTGCTTGTAATGGACGGTACATGGAATTGCATTGTAAATTGCAATGGAGTTGCACATCTAAAGTAGCAAAGTTACCTTGGCATAAAATATGCGATTAACGGTACGAACTGGACTTTTTGGTTTTCAGATTGCTAATAGGCTTTATACCTGAACGAAAAATTCTTCTAAACGTTTTATTTTTCCTCTCTCGACTTTCCGTGGGTGAGCAAGAGACTCGGATTATCCTGAGATTTTTGAAAGTATTTTTCATGAATTAAATGTCTAAACACAACTTTTCATATAGAAAACTAACTTCAAATCATTTTAAACTTGTTTATGAATACTTGTCCCTACGTTATTGAAGTAATAAGATCAAAGTGGTCGGGCTAATTTAGGCTTTGGGGAGCTGGAATAGCTATTTCCTTTCCAAGCAAATCGTGTAATTCACACTTTCATGGCACGCTCCAACTTTTGGAATGATAATGACGAAAGATGTGGGGCCCACCACAATGTTATGATGTGAAACTCTATAATGGTGCCAGCATACTGCCGACCTTTGGGTCCAGAGCCAGCTAGCTTGTTGATGGGATGTCATGGGCGTGGCACCATTATTATCCTTAGAAGAACTGGGCTGGGCGCGGATCGAATTGGACCGGATTGAAAATAAAATTGATCCGATCAGATTCAATCGAATTAAAAAAATTTAATTTATCATCGATCGTTTATCATATATAAATTATTTAAAATTAAAATTAATAATTTGTAGCATATTTGAATGGATTATATCGATTTAGACTTCAATGTTAATCCAATATTAATTTTAAACATCATAAATCAATACATCATTCAATTCATATAGAAATTAAGATATAATAATTTCATAACGCCTATAAGTTAGTACATGATATGTCATAATTATTATTTTTTAATTTTTTAAATAGTGTAAGTATTGAAAATACTATATCGATCGGATTCGGTTTTATATAGATTAAAAATATAAAAATTGAATTCGATCGTAATTAATCAATTTTTTTATAAATCACAATTCGATTCAAATTTGATTTCATACGGATTCGATTATTTACAGAATGGATTGGATAGATTTTTTCAGATTTTGATTATTTGCTCAGTCCTATAAAAGATAAGTGTGGCATATCCACGTTACGTGGGTATAATGAGATGCTTTATGGGCTTCGAAATACTAATTTTTTTGATTAGATATTTTATCAACAATAGTATAACAAAACACAACTTAAAACTTATCACCATGACATGCATGACTCCATATGCTATGCGGTAATATTCTTCAGTCCTTTTTGTTTTTTTTATTTGATTCTTTTTATTTAAGATCATACTTTTTGAAAGATATTCTCCGCTTTATATCGTAATACATTGACATAAAAAGAGAGAAAAAGAAAACCTTTCCTTTTTTTTTTTTTTTTTTGAGGGGGTGGGTGTTAAAGAACGGCCTCGGCATTTCAATTTAAGGCCTTTATTTGGACCTCTCCCATCATCGAAAGCACGAAATATGCAACCATGTCCACAAATGTTGGGACTTGGACAGCCTTTACTTCCCCAGATTTTGATTTTTCCCTTAATCAATCTATGCCTGAGGGAAGTAGTCTATGATTAAACAAAACTTTGGTAATTTGGCAATGCAATTGGTGATGGGTCTGGAGAAAATATCGCATTATATATTCAAATTTTAGTTTTATAGCAGGGATGGGCCAGTTGCGAGGGCAAATTTGAAGGTGGATTCTTTATCCACGCTCCATGCAAATTTAGTTAATTTTCCTTTCTCCAATATTTTAATCTTTATTTATATAATTCAGACACAAAGTTTTCTAAAAGCAAATTGAAATCTCACATATTTTTTAATGCTAAAATTGAATTAAAACATGTGTATATCTTAGGGCTTTAACGATAAATTTTGTCATCCACAAAATCTAAATCAAAAAAGCTGAGGGCAAGGTGATAAAACTTTTAAGCCAGAATAAAAGCCCAGCACCCCACTTGAACATGAAGATCCTGGATAAGCTTTCACCACCAATTGAAAGCCCTTCGATGATAAATAGCAATGAAAGACTGTAGTTTCTGGAGATCACCACTTCATATTACTTAGCGTTCCCCTTTCCCTCAGTTAAATCAAAATATTTTCATCTCACAGTTCAATAAACTTGCAAGAAAATCAAAGAGGCATCGGTTTTTAGACTTCCAATTCCCCCGAAAGGGTGGTAATTCTCACCAAGTGGCACAAAAAATAAATAGAAAGAAAAAAAGCAGGACAATCGTGAAACACAAGATGAGTGAACTCAAAAGCGTAGGCAAATTAAAGATGGCTTTTACTTTTCCTTCACAAGATATATAATAATTCTCATATTCACAGTTCCCAAAATTCAGAAGGGAGAGAACTACTTGGAGAGATTTTTGGTTTACAAGGACTCCAACCTCCCTAGTTGAGTCCCCAACAGCTCAAGTACATGACCGTCCTCAAGGACTCCTCAGACTGCTTAGCTCTCTCATCCTCCCCTTTGTTTCTTCCATCAGCGATGGAAGAAGACATCCTCATAGCCTGGGATAATGAGCCCATGTTGCTCTTGGCATGCTGGTGGAGAGACCGAAAAGCATGGTTCCATCTACACAAACCCCCTTGATCTTTGAGGGCCTCCACTGCCCCAACACTGGCAGCCACGACCCAAGAAGCCCTGCTCGCAGAAGCCATCACTGCTCTCTCTGTGAGCTGGTGGAAATAATTAAGCTCTAATGATGATGAAAAATTAGAGGAAGAGGTGGTGTTTTTAAGTGTGATGGGAAGGAAAGTGGGAGGGGCCATACGATTTGTAGAGGAGAGTGGGAGAAAACCGCATGCGAGGTGCCACTGGTTTTGGGGGGTGCCAATCCCAAATACAAGGGGCTGTTTTGGTGTTTGATGGCCAGAAACCGGAGGGCTTTAGAGCGAGCAGCAAAACACTGGATAGTAGGGCCCCTAGCGACAGTGGCCCTCTACTTGCTCACAAGAGAACATTAGGTGACCTCATCCGCTTTGGATGCCACTAGAGAGGGTGGGGCCCCTTGTGAAAATGGCCAGCTAATTGCTCACAAAGGAACAGTAGATGACCTCATCTGCTTTGGATTTCTGACCCAGATTCCTTGTACACAAGCCCAGTGGCCGACGTAGGGCCACTATGTTGGGCTGCCAATAATGATCTGGGTATCCTGGTTTAATCTCACTGTCCAGCATGTTTTGTTTCATTAGTACACAAGGCAAGCTAGCCTAGCGGCAGGTTGAACTTGAGCGGATCCGGTGGTCCGCTTCTCTTGGTTGTGAGAGATTTCTATCTGGACAAATTGATATGAGATTGGTGATTGGGCTTATTTTATTATTTGATGAGAGGGAGTAAGGTCCAACTTTGTATTAGAACAAAGGCATTTTCGGGTTTAGTATATCGCTCGACCAACGATCCATTGCTCTCTCTTTCTTCTTCTCCTTTCTTTCCTCTCTCTCTCTCTTTTTTTTTTTTTTTCGGTATAAGAGGGGGAACTGCCAAAATTTAAAAAGTACAAACAGCTTGTAAATACCTGAAACCATGAATCTACCTACCCGCCATATAACATTCACATGGAAAACCAACCCAACAGATATATACAAAGAGACTTCAGACCGTCTCAGTCGATTGAGAGAAAACAAACTAGCCGAAGATTCTGCTGTAGGCATATATTATGATCGCTCAAATGCAACAATCATTCATCCGCCTGCAGAATTGCTGTAAATTCTGGTAATAAATGGGCAGATGATGGAAAGGAGATATCCCCCTACCTTGCTCCGTTTGCTGAAAAATCTGCACCACGATTTGCTTCATGATATATACGAACAGCAATAAAACTTGACAAGTAGTCTCTCATGCCATAAGGTCCTCCAAGATGGGGTTGTCTTGGTATCCGTTCAACACATAATTAGTAAGCCAAGCGATGACTGTTTTAGAATCACCCTTTATCCATATTTGTTGTGCCTGTAGCTCTAAATAAGCCACTTATACCTCCGACCATATTGCAACCCAACTCATTTTTTGGATTTTAATTGGTCTATTTAAGTATTTTGGTTTTTTTTTCATTGTTTTAGGTTTGGTAACGATATATTGTAATCATGTTTTTATTATCTGAGATGCCGCACATTCTTTGTATTTCATTTTTGATGCAGTAGAATCTCCCCATCTTTATTTATGGGCATAGATCAAAGATAGAATCACGTAAATCGACATATTTTATTTTTCTATATGTAATTACTTGTTTGTTATTTTCGTATTTTATATTAACTAATAGATAATCTTACAACAAAAACACCAAAATAGATAACAATAACTTGCCTCGGGCTCTGCCCAACTATCCTTGATGATTTCTAATTATATAGACTGTGGCAGATTCAATAGCTGTAACATCCATGCAAATTGATCTTCGGTACTCCAGTAGGAGGAATCCACCTAATCACAGTAAAAGACTGGTTCAAAGAAGGCTATGCGCCAATGGCTTCTCGGTGCCTAAAGAGAGGTTGAAGATAGACCGGAGTTTTTGCTAGAAAATTAGGTTGATTCGCATGTATAGATCTATATGGTTACGGTAACTACAGCAAAAGCAAATTTTTAAAATTTTAATCTAATCTAAATATGCTGATTTTAAATCATAATCACCTCTAGAATCGTCTAATATGTCTAAATAAACATAGATTTGAAATCACAAACAGCAAAAAGAAGATATACCTGATCGTTTTTCCCTCCTTTATTGGATCGAATCCTGCAGATGTCAGGGGTTGCTGCCGTAGCCACGTAAGTATCCGACCTTTATTGGTATTCATATGGAGATATCTCGATCAGAACTCCAAAATCCTTGGGATGCTAACTCACTTACAGATTTTGTTCTTGGGCTTGAATTAGGGTATTTTACTTGATATCACTTAAAGCAGCCCTATAAAAAATTTCGAGGATTGATCCTAATCATTAAGAAAAATCAAGAACTCTTTGATTTTCTTTCTCTCTTTCTAAGGCCTCTCTAGATCTGATCTAGAAGGAGTAGGGTGTGGAAGATAGAACAAAGAAATAGTTGATGTGGAGGAGGAAGTGGACGACAAGAATGTTAGCACACAAAAACAAAGATTATACGAACATGCCAAAACTAACCCCCTTTAAATATTTGTCGCACAAAATTGAGTCCCTTTCTACGTCTATAACTAATTCTAAACAGATTAGGATCAGTTTAAAATAAGTTAGCCTTATCCCTATCAAGATAAGAATTCAAATTAATCAAGGAATGAAGTGGCACGTCGTTTCTATCCTCCAGCACGTGCGCCCAAGAGAAGCAATAAGATTTTTTATCGCCCCTCCTTCTTTCTGGTTGGCCACTTAAAATGCGTGCACTTAAGCTTCAATAACATTATCCAGGTCCAGAAAGCCATTGATTTCTTGCATATTGTTAATTAGTTCTTCAACAGATTCAGGAATGTCAAACACTAGCATTTTCAGTTGGATCATTGTTTAGATTAATAAAGATAAATTCTTCTTTCTTTCTTTCTTAGATTGCAGTTTATAAAGCTTCAGTAGCCTGAGTTAACCAAGAAAACAAAACCACAACATACACACCCAAAACATTTTTACTGCAATCACAATCACCTTGAAAGTTTTTTTGAAAGGACTTCAAACGGCAGCAGTTACACGAATACATAAACCAATCAAATGAATTAAAACAATTTCATAAGAGACCACTTACTGTTTGATGAAATAACTGGGGGAAAAATGATGGTTAGTGGCTTGGAATTTCGTCGAACAGGTGGTCAGCGGAAAATAGTAGAGGGTATTCCTTGGATGATTGGTCGATCAGAATAGTGCTCAAACGGGGGAAAGATGTTCTCCAGTAGATCCGGTAGAGAACACCAATATCGCAATGATCCCATGAACATGCCTACTGTCGCACGCCACCGACGAACACCGAGAAGATGACACATCCTCTACGCCTCCCGGACAAGCACCGTTGCCACGATCTAGCGCTTCTTCAATGCTTCTCGGTAATAGGAGATGGAGATCGGGAATGAGGAAGAAAACCACTTTGAAAATGGTCGTAAAAATTTACCATGTGAACCATTCATCCTCTTGCTTGCTGATGTTAAAATATTATCTGTACCAACCACGATCGATTGGCAACGGGAACAACTGGTACCCATCTGTGGCCGTTGTTTTTCAATCCAACGGTCAAAATTTTTTGTAAAAAAAAAAAATGACGATAAGAATCTTTGGAGCATCGTAAAAAAATCCTATTTACTTTATGCATCTGAAGTCGGTAGTGAGCTCTGTGCAAGAGAGGTACCTCTGAATTTGCATGATGGTTTTTTGCACTTTCCGAGTCCGGATACACGAGCATAGTAGGCGGAATTGGATTAAAGCTTGCCGATATCAAGTGGAAGAATGCTTGTGACCCTGAGGTTCTTCCACTCCCCAAGCCTTAGGTGTGCCGATGAAGCTCTGCATCCCCAATAGGTCACCACAAACTATTAGAAAGAGTAGAAGGGGCCATGCTGGCACTCCTCATGCACTTTATCCTGGAGCGTTTCGTGAATTTGATCTCTCTCTCTCTCTCTCTCTCTCTCTCTATATATATATATATATCTATATATATATAGTAAAATTAGAATTTGATAGAATTTGGACTTATATAAGATCAGATCAAAATTTTATTGTAGGAGTTCTACATCATTTATTTAAGTTATGGAATATGATCTACTATCTCAAAACTATTTACACATCAAAAATCATATGATTTAAAAATTTTTAATCTATATATAAAATAATCAAAAATTAAATAATTTAAATAAAATTAAAATTAAATATATTTTTTAATCACTTGATGCATAGATTAGAGATTTTTAAATTATATAATTTTTGATGTGTAAATAATTTTAAAATAGTAGATCACGTCTAACGATTTGAATCATTAATATAGAATCTTCGTTATGTAATTTTGATTTAGACGTATTTGAATTCAAATTTAATTAATTTTATTTAAATTTATTTATATATAAGGGGTTCATATTCGTACATTTCTCTTTATTTGTTGACTTCCACCAATTTTATTGACTTCCATCAATTGAGACAAAATTATACCTAATTTCTCAAGGAAAAAGAATCGCCTGGCTTAGTATCAAAATGTCAATATTTATGATCCATATACGTTGTTCTGTCTAAACAATGGAACATTTCAGGAAGTTCGAGAAATCTACTAACCTTTCCCCAAGGAATAATAGTAAAAGACTGCTTGTGGCCAACAGAGGAATCCAGCCATGCATGGATCTGAGCGTACCTCGAAAGGACAGGATCTAATAGTAGAGCCAATTAATTGGCAGAGAGGATTGTCCCCTCTCTCGGCTTATAAAATGCGCTCTTCGAATCTTTTGGACAAAAAACTTAACCACGACCACGTGGTGTGAGATCATTGATGTCACGGTGGACCCTGCTCTTCCAGGTGGTGCACATGGGATGTCAGCTTGAGTCCAGGAAGTAATAAGCTGATCTCAAGCAACGAGCTATTCGACCCCAGACCAGGGCTCAAATGCGAGCTGGCATGACCCAGAGTAGTGGTTCAGTCTTAGATTCCTTTTATTTCTAAATTGTGACACAAATTCTCATCTACAGGACCACCTTTAAATTTTGGTCTTATTACGCGCTCATTTCCAACCCAACGGCGACTTTACCTTCTAATTTACGTGCGTTATTGGTTCAACTATCCACTACTATTTTGAAGGGAGAGAAAAAAACCCAAAACCAAAACCAAAAAGGGAAGCATGGCAATGAAATTGTTATCCATCATTATATTATTAGTCTTGTAATGGCTATTAGCTGCTTAGTAGATTATTCGGACAAAATTAATATGCTGAGTATAGTTATTTTTGGGATAGCTACCATCTTTTGCGATCGGAGGTTGCCACCTGATTCAATTGATGAGGTTGGTAGAGATTGAATAATTGAATTTGAGTTTTGTTTCCACCACGCTGTATAATCTTAAATAATTACTAAGGGCTTTACCCATTTTCTTTCGAAGTAAAAAAATTACTTAATAAACAAAACTTAATAGATAATAACATCTAGAAAATTGTAAACTCAAGTTATCACTTATATTTTTTTGGACAATCAACAAAAGAATGTTTATTAGTTCAAATTAACTTGGAGGGTTGAAGTTAAAAAACTTGAGGCATTCAATTGGGCTTTGCCCTCTCTCGCTCTCCCCACCAAACTTCATTAAGATTACGAAGAAATATAAAATTCCTGTACGAACCCAGAACAAGAGTTTTCTAAAACTGGGGCCAAAAGAAAAACATTCAAAGACTGGCTGCCAAGAGGTTATCAATCATCAAGAATCCAGGCGGTTGCCTGTTTGAGACTGGCGCTTGCCATGATTTAAATAACTTATAAGCCTTTTTAGTGGTTTGAAAACTTTATGCTTCCTTTCCAAGAAAGTCTCTTCCGCGTCCCTCCTGCCATATACTCCAAATCAAAGGCAAGGACGACTGTACCAAAAAAAAAAAAAAAAATGCAAGGACAAGCGTATCCCATGCAGCTCAATATGCTTTGAGGTGATTCAATTTGCTCCACTCCGTCTTTGTTGCCCGTGGGATCCCAGCTTCAAGTTGATGCCACTGCGGACTTGAGGCGGATGGGAGTATGATTAATGTTGGAATAAAATTTTGGTTCACAGCCGACTAAGTTCGGTATATGATCGATGATTTTGAATGATATTTTATCGATTATTTTGATTTTAAAAAAATAGAGGTCGAACAACAGTGATTCGACGTAGGTGTTAATTATCCACGATCATGAGATCGTGGAGCATAATGATCATCCATCAATGATTTATTATTTTATTTTAATGATGATAATTATCTATTAAATATAATAATTTTTGTGTTCTAAATTTTAAGGGATAGAAGTTATATAGTAACGATATTTTCATCGTATACGAAGGAAGATAAGCGGAAGGTTAGAATAAAATTTTTTATCTCAACTTTTAATTTTTATATATTAATTTTTTTTTAGACGGTCACCTATCTCCGATTAATTTAGATATAAAAAAAATTTTATTGAATAATTTTTGATAAATAATTTAATTTTTATAAATTTTTTATAATTTAATGATCGAATATAATATCTCGATTCTCAGCAGACCTCGGAGACCCGTGACAACAATTAAGCCATTTGTAGAACATATCGACAAACGGGAGGGGTGCAATAAAAATAACAGCATCCTGATGTAATCCTTTCGGTCTTTCGTTGGAACCATGATTAATAACGTCGTCACCTAATATCAGTCCTCGAAAGCGAATGCTAGGATCACGCTAAGGCTACCACGGTTGACATATTCCAGTCCGCCCTCCGCGCCCCTGCCACGCTGAGGATATCCAACGGCCTTCACTCCTCGACTTCCAACTCAACGACATGCCTCCGCCAAATTTTTCCTTCAGACACGGCAACCATTAGAGTAGTAAAAGAAATCCCCCCTGTCACCACCGATGTAATAACTATGTTCTATCTGATGATTAGATCCAACGGACTGAAACGAATCAAACTAAAAAAATAAACAAATGGTGTGCCTAGTTACTATTGCCTCACTATGCTTGGATCGAGACATCGCTTAAAAGAAAACGACGGACATTAGTTCCTCCTCTTAAAAACGGTTGAATCGGTCGTCTCACATCCGGTCATCGTCTGGCTCTCTTTCTTTTTCCTGTAGGTAAATGAAGTATTCTCCAAAAAGACCCAGTCGGCGAGTTAAAGCTAAAAAGTCAAGCTGTCACCCATTTCATCTACGGGAAGGACGCGGAGGAATCGAGGAGAAGGGAGTGAGAGAAAAAGGGTGCAACAATCCTTTGTTCGGGTGCAACTCCGGTGACGCGATTCACTAGACGGTCTGGTGCTTCGCTGGGTCTCCGATGATGGCGATAGCGAACGAGAAACCTGAGCCGTCGGATGGGAAGGTCTGGAGCCTGTGCCGGATGCCCTTCTGGCAGAGCGGCAGCAGCGCCGGAGGTGGGGGATCGTCGTCGACGTCGACGTCGTCGGTGGGCCACCACCGGCCGAGTCACGGCCAGGCCAGCCAGGTGGACGGATCGGGCGGCCACCACCAGAGCTCGGGCGGCGGATCGGTTTCGTCGGTGGCGAGGTCGCTTCTGCCCACCCGCCGCCGGCTTCGCCTCGATCCGGCCAGCAAGCTCTACTTCCCCTGTGAGTTTCTTGGGTTGTATTCTTTGATTTATCGTTTTCTTGGTACTCGATGGGATGAGGTGTCGGAAAGATGAGATCTTGATTATATCTGGCATCTTATTTTCGCGAGCAATTTTGGAACGAACTTGTTTTAAAACAAGTGTTTTGATTAGAAGTTATTGGTCTCTTTTAATCCGATAAAATGTTACGATTTCTTTAGAAATGTGAGGAAAGTTTTGATTTTTGGTTAGGGAAGGGGCGAACCTTTCTCTAAAGGTTCTAGATCAATGGATTCTTGGGGTTGGCAGTATGCTAACTTGGTCCCTTTCTCAATTTGTAATAAGAGACCTCGTTTTTATGTTGAAGCCTGAGACTCATTAATGAGATTTGCTTTGTTATGCTTATTTCTGCCTATTGTTTCTTGATATTACCTTGGTAACTGTTATATGTGCATGTGCTGATCTAGGATCGTGGAATCATTAAAATAAAATTTCTTTAATGGTGATATATTATAATGGATTCGATTCGTTAGGTCTATTTTTCTGCATTTTGTTAACTTTTTTCTCGGTTTGTGGTGGGGGTTCGGATCATTTGTTTCCTTAGTGATGATTCTGCTTTTTTCTTTTTTTTCCAGATTATGATTCGTTCTGAATTCTAAGAATGATTCTTGGTATCATATTTTCTTTTGTTTATTCTTCTGACAAACATAATAGTGTCAAATGTTGGTGGAAATAATTTTTTTGAAGGTAGTGCTGCTCCATTGTGAATTATCTTTGTTCTCTTCGTCTCTGTCAACATTTTCCTCATTTTCTTAGTTCTGTGTTTGACTCTTATGTAGATTATGAATTATTCTTACGTTTATTCCATGGAAAGTTACTTTTCAGGGCATGAATCAAGTGATGTTGTTCTTCTTTACTGACTGTTGTTGTCATTTTTAAAATTTTCAATTGAAGATGAACCTGGTAAGCAGGCTAGAAGTGCAGTCAGGATAAAAAACATCAGCAAGTCTCATGTAGCATTTAAGGTTGGTATTGCATTCTGTACTCTTTCAGTTTTTATGTGACTGTTGAATTCAAAAGTAGCTGTTTACATGGTCTACATGTTTGATTGACCATTATCTAACCATCTACCAGAGCAAGCTTTCATAAATCTCTTGATCATTAATCATTTTACTATTACAATTTTTTTGACACAATACTCTTGCTTTTCTATATTAGCTAATATTGTCACTTGTGTTGTGGTTTTAGTTTCAAACGACTTCACCAAAAAGCTGTTTTATGCGTCCTCCTGGGGCCATACTTTCTCCTGGCGAGAGTATCATAGCAACTGGTACTATAAGCACCATGTTTAGATGTTTGGTTTTGGTTCATTCATCCTTTTCTATTTAGATAGAGGATAATTTTTGGTGGAAGTATTCTGTTGTTTCCTCATTCAAGTCATCAATTTCATTGTTAGTTTTCAAGTTTGTGGAGCAACCGGAGAACAATGAGAAAGTCATAGATCAGAAAAGCAATGTTAAGTTTAAAATTATCAGCTTAAAGGTAAAAGGACCAATGGAATATGTACCAGAACTGGTGAGTATTTCTTTACCATTATATGTATTTTAAGATTTTATGGATTAAGTGAATTTTCATGGCAAATGAATATTTCTTGAGTTTTTCTAGTGGGTGTAAAGAATTCCACATATAGAGTTGTATGTTTTGGACTACGCATTAGCACTTAGGAAACTGTTGTCAATAAAAGAAGTACTCCGGGTAACTTTAGATAACTAGTTTGAATATATGAATATGACTTCATTACTTTATATATATATATATATATAGGTATGGTTGTGGATCACAAATTTGACAAACAAGGATCCACCAAAGGGTTGAGAGTTGATTTCCAACTGACTGTCAATCTGATCAGATGGTCTTTTAGGTTTGGTGTGAGCTATAAAGAGTAGGGGGAACCTACTTGTAAACAAACATATATCCCGTAATCCATGGAAATACCTTACATACAATACTGAAGAGTCTCATGATCATAACATAGTGTTTTATTACTTGTTTCATGAATATATCTTCATTAGTTTTTGTTGCAAGGAAAAAATTTTTTGAAGGTTGGTATCATTTATCTCTGACAGTTTGATGAGCAGAAGGATCAGGTTGCAGGGGAGCAAATTCTAAGGGTTGTATTCTTGGATCCAGAACGCCCCTGCTCTGTAAGCAGCCAGCACTTTAGCAACAATGAGTAGCACATATCTTTTATGTCTAAGATTGCTTTCTATATGCCAAACATGTTGAATGATGATATGTATTGTCAATGCATTCTGAAGCAATTGGAAAAACTGAAGCACCAACTGGCTGAAGCTGAGGCAGCACTTGAGGTGCGCAAGAAACCTCCTGAAGACACCGGCCCCAAAATAGTAGGAGAAGGGCTCGTCATCGATGAATGGGTATTCACCTTTACCTAAACAATTAAGCTACTGCTCGTTTCCTTGATTTGTCTTTATTCTTATCGTTCTCCTTTTACCTTGTTTCTTAGAAAGAACGAAGGGAACGGTACCTTGCTCGTCAGCAGGTTGAGGTGGTTGACTCTCTGTGAAGTGCAGTTTGGTGTTGTTGTAAACCTTTCTTTTTCTTTAATGAGATCACTGAATCGTGTATTTTGGAGACAGAAACTATCATTATGTACCCTTGTTAATTTTTAGGTGTCCTTAGGGGTTTGCTTATCTTTAAAAGGTTCAATTGATAGAATAACATGCTTCAATTACTCAAAACCTTTGATATCGGTAGTACTCGTGAATTATGTTTCCAAAATGTATATAATGATATTTGCTTTTGAAATAAACTACATTTTGTGAGACACCAAAACTTGGGAGTCATATTTCTGTATTCATGTGAAGGAGATCTCACATATTGTTAAATTACTGAACGCTGGAGATAGAAATTAATGCTTCTTGTGGAAAGGGTGGCTTTGTGTCGACTGATTTCCAATGCCAGGTGCTATAATCATTTTCATTTATGTACCTCTAAACTTCAAACAAAAAAAAAACTTTAGGTTGTTGGTGCTTTGTGATTGTTACAGAGTTCTGATAGGATTTGTGCTATTCTTTAGCTATTTGTGAAACATGGCTGTTTTTATATCGTCGACCTATGCGGACCATTTTAATGTTAAACAACTACAGTTGTATTCTACACCCTAATTGGCACTCCACGCTGATGCGCTTGAAGTTGATCGGGCAAGTTTAATATGTATATGTGTGTGTGTGTCTATATATATATATATATATATATATATATATATATATATATATATATATATATATATATATATATGTATGTATGTATGTATGTATGTGTGTGTCTATATATATATATATATATATATCTATCTGTGTGTGTAGATACATATATGTATAGATACACATACATATATACATATACATGCATACACACACAGATATATATATATATATATATATATATATATATATATATATATATATATATATATATATATATATATATATATATATATATATATATATATATATATATGAATGTGTATGTGTATATATATGTGTACGCGTGCGTACGCATGCATGTATATATATGTATGTATAAATATATGTATGTGTATGTATATGTGTGTGTATATATATATATATGTATATACATATATATATATATATATATATACACATACATATATATACACACACATACATATATATATATATATATATATATATATATATATATACACACACACACACACATATATATATATATATATGTACATATGTATGTATAGATATATATGTATATATGTATGTGTTGGGTATAAAATACCTCTCAATCGAAGTTCGCGACAGGAATGACCCTTCGGGGATTCTACCGGCTTCCGACCTACGGCGACATCTCTTCGAACCTCTCTGGCGGTCGAGCCTCCGCAACACCCCCAAGTTTTGCCGACGGATAAGCTCCCACCAGCGTCGGTCGGATTCTTCGCGACGGACGGATTCCATCCAAGTTTTCACGATGATCGATCACCTTCTAGACTTCGCCCGGACTCCTACGGGAGCCGAACATCGCCCCGACGTCAATTGCAGGAAGACTTCGCGCGGACTCCTACGGGAGCCGGACTTCGTCTCCGACTTCAATTGCAGGTAGACTTCGCCCGGACTCCTACGGGAGCCGGACTTCGCCCCAACGTCAATTGCAGGTAAACTTCGTCCGGACTCCTACGGGAGCCGGACTTCGCTCTCGACGTCAATTGCAGGTAGACTTCGCCCGGACTCCTATGGGAGCCGGACTTCGCCCCGACGTCAATTGCAGGTAGACTTCGCTCGGACTCCTACGGGAGCCGGACTTTTCCCGACGTCAATTGCAGGTAAACTTCGACTGGACTCCTACGGGAGCCGGACTTCGCCCCCGACTTCAATTGCAGGCAGACTTCGTCCGGACTCCTACGGGAGCCGAACTTCGCCCCGACGTCAATTGCAGGAAGACTTCGTCCGGACTCCTACGGGAGCCGGACGTCGTCCCCGACTCTGGCTGCAGGAGGACTTCGCTCGGACTCCTATAGGAGCCGGACTTCGCCCCCGACGTCAATTGCAGGTAGACTTCGCCCGGACTCCTACGGGAGTCGGACTTCGCCCCGACGTCAATTGCAAGTAGACTTCGCCCGGACTCCTACGGGAGTCGGATTTCGCCCCTGACGTCAATTGCAGGTAGACTTCGTCCGGACTCCTACGGGAGCCGGACTTCGCCCCCAACTTCAATTGCAGGTAGACTTTGCCCGGACTCCTACGGGAGCCGGACTTCGCCCCGACGTCAATTGCAGGAAGACTTCGTCCGGACTCCTACGGGAGCCGGACTTCGTCCCCGACTCCGGCTGCAGGAGGACTTCGTCTAGACTCCTACGGGAGTCGGACTTCGCCCCCGACTTCAATTGCAGGTAGACTTCGTCCGGACTCCTACGGGAGCCAGACTTCGAGCTCCTACTGCAAGCGATCCACTCCGAGTTTTCGCTACAAACGATCTACTTCAAATTTCTACCGCGAGTGGTCCGTGCCGAATTCCCACCGTAAGCCTTCGCTCAAGCTTCCATTATGGGCGAATTCCTTTCGGATTTCTATTGCAGACAGGCCTTGGCCGAGACTCCTCAACAAATGATCCCCATCCGGACTTCTACGGAGACCGGACTCCAATCGAACTTTGATTGATAGGCCTGGACCCCCTGGCAGGCCGCAGTAACGGCCACGACTCTGCTCCACTTCCTGCAACAGATTTCGCATGGCTCCATCACCCCCTGGCAGGCCGCAGTAATGGCCACGACTCTACTCCACTTCCTGCAACAGATTCCGCACGGCTCCATCACTCCCTGACAGGCCGCAGTAACGGCCACGACTCTGCTCCACTTCCTGCGACAGATTCAGCGCGGCTCCATCACTCCCTGGCAGACCACAGTAATGGCCACGATTCTGCTCCACTTCCTGCGACGGGTACCGTACGGTTCCTCCACCCTCTGACGAGTCGCGACAACGGACGCCGCTCCACTCCCCGCAACAGACTCCATGTGGCATGTCCCGGTGATGGCCACGAGTCCACTCCACTACTCTTCGCAACAAACTCCTCCTGACCCTGGGCAGCCCACTACCAGACGGTTACAAACATCGCTATCAGTCTGTTGCCCCCTCCGCCTATAAAAGGGGGACCCAGATACGTTAATCTCTAAGCTCTAATTTTCGATCCCAAAACTCTGCTAAAATTTTCGTTCGAGCACTCCATTCTTGTTGAGGCAGAGAACTGACTTGAGCGTCGGAGGGTCTTGCCGGAGCAACCCCAACTCCGATTTAGACTTCTTTTGCAGGTCCCGACGGTGACCGCGACTCCCTCGACTCCACTTCTCCGACGTAGATAGATTTTTGCATCAACAGGATTGGCGCTAGAGGAAGGGGTGAACCTTCACTGTACCCTTATTCTTAAAGGAGCGCTCAACGGGACCGCCTTCGGTCATCTTTTTCGACGTCCTCTCCTCCTTCCCCCACTAGGTCTTCGCCCGATGCCTCCCTGCAAAGCGTCCACGCGGCGATCCACGACCTCCGTGGCCAGATCTCAGGCTCCAGTCTCGCCTCCAGTTTTCCAGCCTCCTACCCCACCTCCGGCAACGGCGGTTGGTGCGGAGCAATTCGACCTACAGGTGCAGCAGATCAGAGGCCTCACTGAAGCTGTGCAGGCCATGCAACAGCAGCAGCAGCCGCAGGCATCAGTGCGACTGGAGAGAGCATCACCAGAACTCCAAAACCCGAAGGTAGGACGGGCCACTTGGGCCAGCCGCCCCGTCTTTTCCAGAAAGACGAATCAGAGGGTGGAGAGCCCTCAGTCAGATCACGATTCCACCCCTGGAAGATCTCTACCTCCATTCTGCCAGAAGACCCTCGAGACCCGTAGTCGAGAGGATTTCTTAGACCGGAGGCTCCAGGAGATGAACCGACGGATCGAAGAACTCCGTCACGCTCCTCCCGCTTATGGTGAGGATATTTGTACTGACCCTCCCTTTTCTCAAATGATCACGCAGGAACCGATCCTGCCAAACTTCAAGCTCCCTCAATTTGAAAGCTACGACGGGACTTCGAACCCAGTTGACTATCTGGAGGCCTTCCGGACGATGATGCTGCTTCATGGCGTGCCCGATGCTATTCTATGTCGAGCCTTCCCATCCACCTTGAAGGGAGCGGCGAGAAACTGGTACTCGGTGCTGAAGCCGGGTACCATCTTTTTCTTTGATCAGATGAGCCACCAGTTTGTGGCTTATTTTGTTAGCACCCGACGTCCCCGGAAGGGTTCGGAGTCCCTCATCAACGTCAAGCAGAGGGAGGGGGAGTCCATTCGGGCTTACATCAACCGTTTCAATGTCGCCGCGTTGGAGGTCCGAAATTTGGACCAATCGGTAGCGATGGTCACCTTGAAAGACGGCCTTCAGAAGAACGACCTTTTATTCTCCCTGGAAAAGAAGCACCCCAGAGATTTTGCTGACCTGTTGGCTTGGGCCGAAGGGTACGCCCGAGCGAAAGAAGCCTTCAAAATGAAGGACGAGGAGACCGCGAGAGAGCGGCAGGCGGGAGACTCGAGTAAGCCCGCAATCGAAAAAGGGCCGAGAGAAGCTCGGCCACGTTCTCGAACTCCTTCCGAGTACAAGCGTGTCCAGACTCCTCCCCGAGCACGCAAGCAGGGAAGCCCGGAGTGCCAGGCTCGGCGGGGCTCTCCTCCAGGAAGATTCCGCAGCTACGCCTCGCTCAACGCATCGAAAACCCAGGTGCTGATGGAGGTCAGAGAGCAGCTCTCAAGGCCATAAAGGATGCGCACGCACCTCGGGAAGCGCAATCCTAACAAGTTCTGCCTCTACCATCGTGACCACGACCACGACACGGAGGAATGCATCCAGCTCCGAGACGAGATCGAGGAGCTCATCCGACGAGGTCGACTCGATAGGTTCATTCGGCGCCGGCCTGAGGGTAGAGAAGATCGGCCAAGGGCCCTGCCGCAGCCTGAGCCACCAAGGGGGAAAGAGCAGCCCAGAGATCGACCTCCAATTGGGATCATCAAGTCCGTCTCCGGAGGACCTTGACAGGAAGCAGACCTTCCACGGCCCTGAGATTCGAAAACTTGTAAATGTATAACGAACGACTCTACTTTAAATCAAGATTCCTTTCAGATCTGCACATCTTTTCTTTTTTGGCATGGACTTGTAACGACAGGGGACGACCCCGTCGGGCAACGAAAACAAACCCCAATGTGGGCAACGTCGAAGGCCCGATTATTTGTAGACCGGATGGGGAGAGAGGCCATACAGCGTCCATATGTACCCCCACAGCCATGTTAGGGACAGGAGGAGAACCTCGTCCTAACATGAGCAAGGTCGAAGGCCCGATTATTTGTAGATCGGATGGGGGGATAGGCCATACAGTGCCCATATGCGCCCCCACAGCCATGTTAGGGACAGGAGGAGAACTTCGCCCTAACATGTGCAACGTCGAAGGCCCGATTATTTATAGACCAGTTATATATATATCTGTGTGTAGATACATGTATGTATAGATACACATACATATATACATATACATGCATACACACACACACACACACACACACACACACACACACATATATATATATATATATATATATATATATATATATATATATAAATGTGTATGTGTATATATATGGGTGCGCGTGCGTGCGCATGCATGCATACATGTATATATATGTATGTATAAATATATGTATGTATATGTATATGTGTGTGTGTGTGTGTATATATATATATATATATATATATATATATATATACATATATATGTACATATGTATGTATAGATATATATGTATATATGTATGTGTTGGGTATAAAATATCTCCCAGTCGAAGTTCGCGACAGGAATGACCCTTCGGGGATTCTACCGGCTTCCGACCTACGGCGACATCTCTCCGAACCTCTCTGGCGGTTGAGCCTCCGCAACATCCCCAAGTTTTGCCGACGGATAAGCCCCCACCAGCGTCGGTCGGATTCTTCACGACGGACGGACTCCATCCAAGTTTCCACGATGATCGACCACCTTCTAGACTTCGCCCGAACTCCTGCGGGAGCCGAACATCGCCCCGACGTCAATTGCAGGAAGACTTCGCGCGGACTCTTACGGGAGCCGAACTTCGTCTCCGACTTCAATTGCAGGTAGACTTCGCACGGACTCCTACGGGAGCCGGACTTCGTCCCGACGTCAATTGCAGGTAGACTTCGCCCAGACTCCTACGGGAGCCGGACTTCGCCCCCGACGTCAATTGCAGGTAGACTTCGCCCGGAATCCTATGGGAGTCGGACTTCGCCCCGACGTCAATTGCAGGTAGACTTCGCTCGGACTCCTATGGGAGTCGGATTTCGTCCCCGACGTCAATTGCAGGTAGACTTCGACTGGACTCTTACGGGAGCCGGACTTCGCCTCCGACTTCAATTGCAGGTAGACTTCGCCCGGACTCCTACGGGAGCCATACTTCGCCTCGACGTCAATTGCAGGAAGATTTCGTCCGGACTCCTACGGGAGCCGGACTTCATCCCCGACTCCGGCTGCAGGAGGACTTCGCCCGGACTCCTACAGGAGCCGGACTTCGTCCCCGACGTCAATTGCAGGTAGACTTCGCCCAGACTCCTACGGGAGCCGGACTTCGTCCCGACGTCAATTGCAGGCAGACTTCGCCCGGACTCCTACGGGAGCCGGACTTGGCCCCCGACGTCAATTGCAGGTAGACTTCGTCCGGACTCCTACGGGAGCCGGACTTCGCCTCCGACTTCAATTGCAGATAGACTTCGTCCGGACTCCTACGGGAGCCGGACTTCGCCCCGACGTCAATTGCAGGAAGACTTCGTCCGGACTCCTACAAGAGCCGGACTTCGTCCCCGACTCCGGCTGTAGGAGGACTTTGTCCGGATTCCTACGGGAGCCGGACTTCGCCCCCGACTTCAATTGCAGGTAGACTTCATCCGGACTCCTATGGGAGCCAGACTCCGAGCTCCTACTGCAAGCGATCCACTCCGAGTTTCCGCTACAAACGATCTACTTCAAATTTCTACCGCGAGCGGTCCGTGCCGAATTTCCACCGTAAGCCTTCGCTCAAGCTTCCATTATGGACGAATTCCTTTCGGATTTCTGTTGCAGACAGGCCTTGGCCGAGACTCCTCAACAAATGATCCCCATTCGGACTTCTACGGAGACCGGACTCCAACCGAACTTTGGCCGATAGGCCTGGACCCTCTGGCAGGTCGCAGTAACGGCCACGACTCTGCTCCACTTCCTGCAACAGATTTCGCGCGGCTCCATCACCCCCTGGCAGGCCGCAGTAATGGCCACGACTCTACTCCACTTCCTACAACAGATTCCGCACGGCTCCATCACTCCATGACAGGCCGTAGTAATGGCCACGACTTTGTTCCACTTCCTGCGACGGATTCAGCGCGGCTCCATCACTCCCTGGCAGACCACAGTAATGGTCACGATTCTGCTCCACTTCCTGCGACGGGTACCGCACGGTTCCTCCATCCTTTGGCGAGTCGCGACAACGGACGCCGCTCCACTCCCCGCAACAGACTCCACGTGGCATGTCCCGGTGATGGCCACGAGTCCACTCCACTACTCTTCGCAACAAACTCCTCCTGACCCTAGACAATCCACTGCCAGACGGTTACTGTTGGGCATAAAATACCCTCGGCCGAAGTTCTTGGCAGGGTCGACCCTCGCGAGTCCCTTCCATTTTTCGACAACTGTTGGTGAACCCCCATCACTCCGCCCGGACTCCTATGAGAGCCGGGCTCCGTCCGCGAGTTCTACAGCAAGGAAGACTTCGCCCAGACTCCTACGGGAGCCGGGCTCCGTCTGCGGGTTCTACAGCAAGGAAGACTTCGTCCGGACTCCTTCGGGAGCCGGGCTCCGTCCGCGGGTTCTACAGTAAGGAAGACTTCGCCCGGACTCCTACGGGAGCCGGGCTCCGTCCGTGAGTTCTACAGTAAGGAAGACTTCGCTCGGACTCCTACGAGAGTCGGGCTCCGTCCGCGATTTCTACAGCAAGGAAGACTTCGTCCGGACTCCTACGGGAGCCGGGCTTCGTCCGCGATTTCTGCAGCAAGGAAGACTCCGCCCGGACTCCTATGGGAGCCGGACTCCGTCTGCGAGTTCTACAGCAAGGAAGACTTCGCCCGGACTCCTACGGGAGCCGGGCTCCGTCCGCGAGTTCTACAGCAAGGAAGACTTCGCCCAGACTCCTACGGGAGCCGGGCTCCGTCCGCGACTTCGGTGGTAAGGAAGACTTCACCCGGACTCCTACAGGAGCCGGGCTCCGTCCACGACTTCTGCCGCTGGTAAGCCTTGTCCAGACTCCTACAGGAGCCGGACTTTATTTTTGATTTCAATTACAGGAAGTCTCCGTCCGGACTCCTACAGGTGTCGGGCCTCGTTACCGACTCCAACCGAACTTCGGCCAACAAGTCTGGATCCCCTGACAAGCCACAGTAACGGACATCACTGCTCCACTCTCTGCGGCGGACCTTGCATAGCCCCATTACTCCCTGACAGGCCGTATTAACGGCCATGACCCTGCTCCACTCCCTACGGCGGATTCTGTGCGAGTCCCCCACTCCCTGACGAGTCACGACAGTGGACGCCGCTCCAGCCCCCGTAACTGATTCCACGTGGCAAGCCACGACGATAGCCACGATCCCACTCCACTACCCTCCGCAATAAATTCCTCCTGACTCTGGGCGGTCCACTACCAGACGGTTACAGGCGTCGCTATCAATCTGTTGCCCCCTCCGTCTATAAAAGGAAAACCCTAGATACGTTATTCGATAAGCTCTCATTTTTACCTCAAAACTCTGCTAAATTCTCCGTTCGAGCACTCCATTCTTGTTGAGGCAAAGAACTGACTTGAGCGTCGGAGGGTCTTGCCGGAGCAACCCCACCTCCGGTTTAGACTTCCTTTGCAGGTCCCGACAGCGACCGCGACTCCCTCGACTCCAGCTTCTCCGGCGCAAGCGGATTTTTGCATCAACAGGATTGGCGCTAGAGGAAGGGGCTGTCTTCGCAGTACCCTTATTCTTAAAGGAGCGCTCAATGGAGCCACCTCCGATCGTCTCCTCCGGCACCCACTCCTTCTTTCCCCCAAGGGGTCCTCACCTGATGCCTTCTCGCGAAGCATGTGCACAGCTACCCACGGCCTTCGCAGCCATATCCCGGACCCCGGTCTCGCCTTTGGTTTCCTGGGCCCCGCATTCTCCGGCTATGGTCACCAGCATGGAGTGGCCGGACGATCGGCCTCCGACGGATTCTGCCAATATCATCTCGGGAGGATCCCGACAGGAAACGACCAACATGCCGGCTGTATCCCCCAAGCGACAAAAGACTGAAAAGCCCATAACCTTTACCAAAGAAGACACTCAGGGAGTCCAATTCCCTCATAACGACGCGGTCGTAGTTTCCTTGAATATAGCAAATTATGACGTCCGTCGCATTCTTGTCGACAATGAAAGTTCGGCCGACATCTTGTTCTACGATGCCTTTTCAAGAATGTCCACTCTTGACGGTCATCTGAGGCCGATTAGCTCCCCCTTGGTAGGGTTTACCGGCGACGCCGTTCCAACGGAAGGAATAATAACTTTGACTGTGGCCGCAGGTCAATATCCGAGGCAATCCAGGGCTCTGGTAAATTTCTTGATGGTGAAGGCGCCATCCGCCTACAATGCAATCCTCGACCGACCTGACCTCAATGCTCTCCGAGCCGTCGTATCGACCTACCATTTGAAATTGAAGTTCCCCACCAACCAGGGGACCGGAGAGGTCCGGGGAGATCAAGCCCTGGCCAGACACTGCTATAATATGACCTTGCAAAGAGGCGATCAATCTGACTCTTGCCCCGTCGATGGACTGGACGCTCGTGATGACCTCACCGAAGAGAGGGGTGCCCCAATCGAAGATCTGGTACCAATCCCTTTCAACGACGGGAACGCGGAGCAGGTAGCAATGATCGGCTCCAACCTAGGGGAGGAGGTGCGGATGCGTCTCATTAATTTTCTACAAAGGAATGCGGACATTTTCGCTTGGGTTCCAGCAGACATGCAGGGGATCGACACAGAAGTCATGGAGCATCATCTGGCCGTCGATCCAAAGCATCGACCGACGAAAGAGAAAATCCGAAGTCATGCTCCGAGGAGGCAAAAGGCGATAGCCGAGGAAGTGGATAAGCTCCTCAAGGCCGGATTCATTAAGGAAGTCAATTATCTTGATTGGATTTCCAACATTGTCCTGGTCAAAAAGGCGAACGGCAAGTGGAGGATGTGCATAGACTTCAAAAAGCTGAATAAGGCCTGTCCGAAGGACAGCTACCCCCTTCCCGGAATCATCAACTGGTGGACGCGACCTCGGGCCATGAGCTCCTCACCTTCATGGACGCGTTCTCCGGCTATAATCAAATTAGAATGGCGCCGGAAGATGAAGAAAAGATAGCTTTCATCACTAATCGTGACCTTTACTGTTACAGGGTCATGCCTTTCGGCCTCAAGAATGCGGGCACAACCTACCAACGGTTGGTGAACAAAATCTTCAAGGAGCAGATCGACCGTAACATGGAGGTCTACGTGGACGACATGCTCGTAAAAAGCAAATCTTTCAGAGATCATGTCGCCGACCTCGAGGAGACCTTCGATGCTCTCCGGAAATATAGAATGAAGCTGAACCCAACCAAATGTGCTTTCGGCGTAACCTCAGGAAAGTTCCTGGGCTTCTTGGTATCAGGGTGCGGGATCGAGGCCAATCCAGAGAAAATTCGTGCCATCCAGGAGATGGCCGCCCCAAAGTCGATAAAAGAGGTTCAGCGCCTCACGGGGAGGATAGCGGCCCTTAATCGCTTCGTCGCAAGGTCTGCCGAACGGTGCTTGCCCTTCTTTCAAACCCTCAAGCAGCCGAAGAACTTCTGTTGGACCTCTGAGTGCCAACAGGCGTTCGAAGAATTAAGGAGCTACCTTGGATCACCTCCGCTGTTGGCAAAGCCTGAACCTGGGGAGGAACTATTTTTATACCTGGCGGTCTCTCCCATGGCCCTCGCGGCCGTCCTTGTCAAAGAAGAGACGAAAGTCCAGCGACCGATCTACTATGTTAGCCGCGTGTTGAGGGACGCCGAGATCAGGTACACCAAACTAGAAAAATTGACTTACGCTTTGTTGATTGCAGCCCGGAGACTCCGACCCTACTTTCAAGGGCACACCGTGACGCTACTCACCAACCAACCAATCAAGGCGATTTTGCATCGGGCGGACACCTCCGGGAGGATGGCAAAATGGGCGATCGAGCTCACGAAATTCGACATCCACTATCGACCCAGGCCAACAGTAAAGGCCCAAATACTGGCAGATTTCATAGTAGAGTGTACCATCCCAGAGGAGGCTAAACCTGAACAAAGCGAAGTTGACGATCTGAAGTCCCAACCGAACTCCCCCGAAGAAGAGGCCGATCCCGCTAATCGCTTTTGGGCCCTCTATGTGGACGGATCTTCCAACATGTCGGGCGCAGGTGCGGCCCTGATCTTGGTCAGTCCGGAGGGAGTCATCGCGGAATACGCTCTGCGTTTCAAGTTTTCCACAACAAACAATGGAGCGGAATACGAAGCTCTGATCGCAAGACTAAGGATCGCCAGAGAGCTGGGAATAAGTCAGCTTCGGGTGCACAGTGACTCTCAGCTGGTGGTGGGGCAGGTCAGTGGGAGTTACGAAGTGCGGGAGGACAGTATGGCTAAATACCTTGAGAAGGTAAAGGAGCTCACCCCCGCCTTTAGCAGCTTCAACATTAGACAGATTCCAAGGTTGGAAAATACCAGGACTGACCTTCTCTCCAAGCTGGCGACGTCGGCTCCGACCGAATTGCCCAAAGGCGTCCTCTTTGAAGTTCTAAAACACCCGAGTACAGAAGAATCGCGGCTCGTGATGGAGATTGACCACGAGCCCAGCTGGGTCGACCCGCTGATAATCTATCTCAGAGAAGGAGTTCTCCCCCAGGATGCGAAGGAAGCTCGGAAGCTCCGAAATCAAGCCTCCCGGTATATCCTTTATGAGGGCAAATTATACAATAGATCATACTCCTTGCCCCTCTTGAAATGTCTCCGGCCCTCGGAAGCTGACTACGCCTTGTGGGAAGTACATGAAGAAATTTGCGGAAACCATTTGGGGGCTAGATCTTTATCCCACAAGTTGCTCCGCCAAAGATATTACTGGCCAACGATGCATCATGATTCGATCGAATATGTCAAAAAGTGTGATCGATGCCAGAGATACGCCAACGTCCAGAGACAGCCCGCCACCGAACTCACACCCTTGAGTGCCCCATGGCCTTTTGCACAATGGGGGATGGACATACTTGGCCCCTTCCCCATGGCGTCTGGGCAAAGAAAGTTCCTCCTTGTAGCGATCGACTATTTCACCAAATGGGTTGAAACCGAACCACTAGCGAAAATCACAGAAGCAAAAGTGCAAGATTTCGTCTGGAAGTCGATCGTGTGTAGGTTCGGTCTGCCTAGAACCCTAATCACTGATAATGGACGGCAATTTGCGGGAGCAAAATTCGCCGAATTCTATGAAGATCTAAACATCTCCCACAACTTCACATCAGTAGTCGATCCCCAAGCGAACGGCGAAGCTGAGATGACCAACAGAACCCTTTTGCAGGGGATTAAAACAAGGCTTGAAAAAGCAAAGGGAACTTGGGCGGACGAACTTTATCATGTGTTGTGGGCGTATCGAACTACCCAGAAGCTACCTACAGGGGAGACCCCTTTTGCTTTAGCCTTCGGTGTGGAAGCCGTCATCCCGATCGAGCTTAAACTCCCGTCGGCACGAGTCGTGGCGTTCGACGAACATCAAAATTCGCAAAGTCTTAGAGCCAACCTCGACCTGCTGGAAGAAAGACGGGAGATAGCTCAGGTTCGAATGGCAGCCTACAGACAGAAAGTCGCACGATATTACAACGCCCGGGTCAAGAACAATGCCTTTAGAGCGGGAGATCTAGTGCTTCGACGAGCCGCCGTCTCGCAACCTCAGGACCGAGGGAAACTCGTCCCAAACTGGGAAGGACCGTATGAAGTCAAAGAAGTAGTCTGGCCCGGAACTTATTATCTTAAGAAACTCGGTGGAGCCGACCTCTGCGACCGTAGAGCTCGAAAAACTTATGGATGTACTACCAGTAACTACGTTTTAATTGAAAATTGCATACCTATATGTCTTTGGACAATTCAAACAAACTGTATCAAAAACGAAAGGAAAACCTCGTCCCGACAAAGTGAAGGCCCGGTTCCATTTAGACCAGATGGGGGGAGAGGCCCTCAACGCCCATATGCGCCCCCACAGCCCTGTTAGGGACAGGAGGAGAACCTCGCCCTAATTTGAGCAAAGTCGAAGGCTCGGTTCCATTTAGACCGAATGGGGGAGAGGCCCTGCAACGCCCATATGCGCCCCCACAGTCCTATTAGGGACAGGAGGAGAACCTCGCCCTAATTTGAGCAAAGTCGAAGGCCCGGTTCCATTTAGATCGGATGAGGGGAGAGGCCCTGCAACGCCCATATGCACCCCCACAGCCCTGTTAGGGACAAGAGGAGAACCTCGCCCTAATTTGAGCAAAGTCGAAGGCCCGGTTCCATTTAGACCGGATGGGGAGAGAGGCCCTGCAACGCCCATATGCGCCCCCACAGCCCTGTTAGGGACAGGAGGAGAACCTCGCCCTAACTTGAGCAAAGTCGAAGGCCCGATTCCATTTAGACCGGATGGGGGAAGAGGCCCTGCAACGCCCATACATGCCCCCACAGCTCTGCTAAGGACAGGAGGAGAACCTCGCCCTAGATTGAGCGAAGTCGAAGGTCCGGACTCCTACGGGAGCCGAGCTCCGTCCGCAACTTCTACCGCAAGGAGGACTTCATCCGGACTCCTACGGGAGCCAGACTTCGCACCTTACTCTAATTGCAGGAAGACTCCGCCCGGACTCCTACGGGAGCCGGGCTCCGTCCGCGACTCCAATCACAGGGAGGATTCCATCCGGACTCCCACGGGAGCCGGGCTTCGTCACCAACTTCAACTGCTGGTGATCTTCGTCTAGACTCCCACGGGAGCCGAACTTCGCCCTGACTTCGTCTACGGGAGCCGAACTCCCGTAGCCTCGCTGAGAGCGGAGAAAAATTCCAAGCGAAAAGAAAAAGGAAGGCGATGGACCACATCAGTGACGATTGAAAAACAAACAGCGTCCAAGGTGTAGAGAACCCTATCACAGCAAGGATTGGGGCTCCCATCAGGAGTCCCAACTTTCAAGGAGGCTTTCGA
>NC_025994.2:101683726-101686875 GCF_000442705.2 Elaeis guineensis
ATGTGTGTGTGTACATATATATATACATATGCATATATCTACATCTACATATATGTACATATGTACATCTACATGTTCATATATATATATGTACATGTGTACATATTTTCATGTATATATGTATATGTATACATATACATGTATATATATGTACATGTATGTATATGTATATTTATGTACATATATATATGTAAATGTATATATATGTATGTACATATATATGCATATATATACATTTGTGTGTGTAGTCTTTCTTTTTATAGGGTTATGAATACGATGCTCGTGAAGAGATTCTTTGTGCACCGTAGGTGGTTAGAAAATCTCACATGTAATGTATTTTTATATTGTAATTAATGTTTGTAGTTTCATTTTTTTGTTTGAAAATTTTAAATGATGAAAATATTTCTATTTTTTAAAAAATTATGCATCCTGTGTCAAAATTATGATTTCTTATACGCAGGATGTTATAATATGGACATAATATATTATAATTTTTTTAAAAAAATAGAAGTATTTTTATCATTGAAAATTTTTAAATAAAAAAATAAAATTATAAATATTAAATATCGTTCGAAAATGATGGTTACGTAGATCAATTACATAAAACGATGGCTCCACATCAGATTTTTTATGCCGAATGTGGTGCACAAAGAATTTTTCTGTCTGTGACTTGCCTGCACAGTATACAATTGCAAACAAGCAACAGAAAGATAGACTCTGGAACCAGCGCGGAGCAGAATGTCGGGCGTGAGGACCCTAGGCCGTATACATCTTCATCATGAAAGGTGTTGTTGGTGCAAAAATCTGTTTGCGTCGGAGAAGCTGGAGTCGGGGAAGTCGCGGTCGCCGCCGGGACCTGCAAAGGAAGTCTAAACCGGAGGTGGGGTTGCTCCGGCAAGACCCTCCGACGCTCAAGTCAGTTCTCTGCCTCAACAAGAATGGAGTGCTCGAACGGAGAATTTAGCAGAGTTTTGAGATAAGAAATGAGCTTATAGAATAACGTATCTGGGTCCCCCTTTTATAGGCGGAGGAAGCAACGGATTGATGGCGACGTTTGTAACCGTCTGGCAGCGAACTGCCCAGGGTCAGGCGGAGTTTGCTGCGAAGTGTAGTGGAACGGACTCGTGGCTATCGCTGGGGCGTGCCACGTGGAGTCTGCCGCGTGAAGTGGGGCGGCGTTTGTCGTCGTGACTTGCCAGTAGATGGGAGAATCGCGCAGTAACCGTTGCAGGAGGTGGAGCAGGATCGTGGCCGTTTATCGTGGCTGGTCAGGTAGTAATGGAGCCGCGTGGGATCCGTCATAGGGAGTGGAGCAGTGCTGCGATCGTTACTGCGGCCTGTCAGGGAGTGGTGGAGCTGCGCGGAATCCGCCGCAGGAAATGTAGCAGAATCATGACCGTGATTGTGGCCTGGGAGTGCAGATCTGTCGGCTGAAGTTCGGCAGTGGTCGGAGTCCGGCCACCGTAGAGGTCCGGATGAAGACTGTCTGCAGCCGTTGGAATTGAGGACGGAGCCCGGCCCCACAGGAGTCCGGGCGAAGTCTTCCTGCAATGAAGGTTAAAGGCGAAGTCCGGCTCCCGTCGGAGTCCGGACAAGGCTTACCAGCAGTTAACGTTGAGGACGGAGCCCGGCTCCCGTGGGAGTCCGGGCGGAGTCTGCTCGCTGCTGAAGTTATCGGCGGAGTCCGGCTCCCGTAGGAGTCCGGACGCAATCTGTCTTGCAGCCGTTGGAGTCGAGGATGAAGCTCGGCTCCCGTAGGAGTCCGGGCGAAGTTTTCCTGCAATCAAGGTTAAAGGCGAAGTCCGGCTCCCGTATGAGTCCGGACGGGGCTTACCAGCAGTTGACGTTGAGGACGGAGCCCGGCTCCCGTAGGAGTCCGGGCGGAGCTGTCCTATAGTCGATGTCGGCGGCGGAGCCCGACTCCCGTAGGAGTACGGGCGGAGTCTGCTTGCGGCTGAAGTTGTTGGCGTCGAGGATGAAGTCCGGCTCCCATAAGAGTCCGGGCGGAGTCTCCCTGCAATTAAAGTCAGAGGGGAGGTCCGGCTCCCGTAGGAGTCCGGGCGAGGCCTACCAGCGGTTGATGCTGAGGACGGAGCCCGGCTCCCGTAGGAGTCCGGGCGGAGCTGTCCTGTAGTCGATGTCGGCGGCGGAGCCCGGTTCCCGTAGGAGTCCGGGCGGAATCTGTTTGCGGCTGAAGTTGTTGGCGTCGAGGATGAAGCCCGGCTCCCATAAGAGTCCGGGCGGAGTCTTCCTGCAATTAAAGTCAGAGGGGAGGTCCGGCTCCCGTAGGAGTCCGGACGAGGCCTACCAGCGGTTGATGCTGAGGACGGAGCCCGGCTCCCGTAGGAGTCCGGGCGGAGTCCGGGCGGAGCTGTCCTGTAGTCGATGTCGGCGGCGGAGCCCGGCTCCCGTAGGAGTTCGGGCGGAATCTGTTTGCGACTGAAGTTGTTGGCGTCGAGGACGAAGCTCGGCTCCCATAAGAGTCCGAGCGAAGTTTTCCTGCAATCAAGGTTAAAGGCGAAGTCCGGCTCCCGTAGGAGTCCGGACGGGGCTTACCAGTAGTTGACGCTGAGGACGGAGCCCGGCTCCCGTAGGAGTCCGGGCGGAGCTGTCCTGTAGTCGACGTCGGCGGCGGAGCCCGGCTCCCGTAGGAGTCCGGACGAAGTCTGCTCGTAGCTGTTGGAGTTGTCCGGTGATGGAGTCCGGCTCCCGTAGGAGTCCGGGCGGAGTTGTCATGTAGTCGATTCCACTGAGGACTTCGGTTGTGGGTATTTTATACCCAACAGGTGTATTGGCCCAAAGCTTCGTTTTCAAACATCTTGTATATGCGAAGAGGAGAACTGCCCTGCTATGGTTCTCGACTGTCAACCATCCTTTAATGCGTACATTGTTTTTCTTTTTTTTGATTCACTCGACATATTTACACTCGATATATTTTAGCTGTATCTCCATCCACCAAACCCTCCCCCGTCTGAAAAAAAAGGGAAAGTAGCAGTAACAAGCAACAAGGTCAACTGACTCCCAATGGTGATGGTTCTGAAGCATTAATTCGTGCTGTGCATCCCTGCATCATTGTGCATTTGGCTCCTTAAGATTCGTGCACGGTCTACATATGCTACACCCATTACCCTTATATTATCATGACCAAG